>NW_020919240.1:0-500 GCF_003984885.1 Neopelma chrysocephalum | reverse complement strand
TAATCCACTGAGTATCTTCTAAGCTTTGATTCGCTCCACACTGAATACAAAAAACGTTTAAAGTCCGATCTAGCCTTATCTCCTGGATGCCTCTAGGTCCCAAGATATATTTATTACAATTAGTACAGTGAAGTCATACATATAAAGAACAGTTGCAAAAAGGACAAATCTTAATTCTAGGTCTCAAGAAGCGTGGTATATTCACAATTGATTGCTCAGAACTACCTCCCATATGCAACAAACAAACAAAGCATATAAAACACAAGTACTGTCACCCATATAGTAACTTAATCAATAAAAACAACAAAGAACCAGTTCAAAACAGACTAAAACAAGCAGAAGATATCAAACACAGACACCGGCACTCCTGATGCCCACACAGAGTTCACCACCCACACAGGGACGCAGCTTCACAGGCTATGCTCTCCACCTGAGAATCTCCCTTTTCACACAGGGACGCGGCTCTACAGGCTGTGCACTCCACCTGGAGATCTCCCCTC
>NW_020919239.1:0-1038 GCF_003984885.1 Neopelma chrysocephalum | reverse complement strand
GAGAAGAGAAGGCTCCAGGGAGGCCTTAGAGCCCCTTCCAGTGCCTCCAGGGGCTCCCAGAGAGCTGCAGAGGGATTTTGGACAAGGACCTGTAGGGATGGGAGAAGGGGGAATGGCTTCCCACTGACACAGGGCAGGCTTAGGGGGATATTGGGAAGAAAGGTTTCCTTGGGGGGGGAGGCCCTGGCACAGGTTGCCCTGAGAAGCTGTGGCTGCCCCATCCCTGGATGTGTCCAAGGCCAGGATGGACGGGGTTTGGAGTAACCTGGGCTAGTGGAAGGTGTCCCTGCCCATGGCAGGGGGTGGAACGGGATGACCTTTAAGGTCCCTTTCCACCTAAACCAGTCCATGATTCCATGATTCTGCGCTGAGACAAGGCAAGTCCCTGTGGTGGGCAGTGACTGTAAAGCAGTCCATTATCCCAGTCAAAACCAGGACAACAGGACAGAAACATCCTGCTGAGTCTGGTTCTCCCCCACCTCGTGCAGCCCCTGAGGGACTCTGGGAAGCCCAGGGCACCAGGAAATTGGGAAGGGAGACGTAAATGTGGGGAGAACAGGGTCCCTTTTCTCCTCCCCTTTCCCTCTGTGTGTCACTGCAACACCTCCCTGGGGGTCACGGCCTGAGGAGAACGGCCAGGCCCAAAATCCATTGGGAACCAGGGGGTGGGAAAAATCCCTCAGAAGGTACTGCAGGAACAAGAGGAATTTCCCCAGGTGCTCCCAGCCCTGCTCAGGGGGAAGGAAGGAGACAGTCCAGGTGGGATCAGCTGCACCTCAGGCACCCTGGTCACGTCTCTCATCCATCTCTCTCTCAAACACCAGGTTGGGGACATTTCCCTCTTCCAATGAGCTGCTGATGACAGAGTTTGGGTGGTCCAGAACTGGACCTTTAGTGGTGAGGGCCTGTAAATGCCTCCTTCTTGAGCGGTTTCACCTCCCCTGGGCCCCTCCTCAGTCAACGTTCCTCAATTCTCCAACAAATGAGGCACGAAGCAGAAAATCTTCCAGGTCACTGCCGGCTCCTCGGGAAAATCCA
>NW_020919238.1:0-1494 GCF_003984885.1 Neopelma chrysocephalum | reverse complement strand
TTTCCTTCCTTCTTCCTTCTCCTTGTTCCTCCCTCTCCTTCCTCCTTATGTTTTTTCCTTTCTCTCCTTCTTCCTTCTCCTTCTTTTCTCTCCTTTTTCTTTGTTTTCCATCTTCTCCTTCCTTTTCATCATTCCTTGTCTCCTTGCTCCTTCCTTCTCTCAGGACCAGCGTGGCCAGCAGGACCAGGGCAGTGGTTCTTCCCCTGTATTCGGCACTGGTGAGGCCACACCTCGAGTGCTGTGTCCAGTTCTGGGCCTTCTCCTTCCTTCCTTCTTCCTCCTTCCTTCTTCTTCCTTCCTCTCCATGTTTCTTTTTCTTCTTGTTCTTTCCCTTCATATTCCTTCCTCCCCTTCTTCCTTCTCTACCTTCCTTCCTCTCCGTCTTCCTTCTCCTCCCCCTTCCCTCTGGGCCGGAGGCAAATCCCCTCCCTGTCCTTCCTTCCTGCCCCAGGCCCCGAGCTGAGGACGGAGAGCACGGAGGACAAATCCCCCCGGCAGACCCTGGTGGGAGAGGCCGTTTTGAAGGGCTCCACGGCACAGGAAGGCAGTGGGGAGGAAAAGCCCCGGAGATCCCCCCGGAGGAGGGGCTCCAAAGCCAGCCCAGGGTGCTCTGAGGAGGAAAGAGGCAGCCTGTGCCGGGAAGGCGGCCGGAGCTTGAGCCGGAGCTCCGAGCTGGTGGTGCAGGAGCGCGTCAGTGCCGTGGAGAAGCCCTACAAGTGCCCCAGCTGTGGGAAGAGCTTCAACTGGAGCTGCAACCTCCTTGTTCACCAGCGTGTCCACACTGGGGAACGGCCCTACGAGTGTGAGGAATGTGGGAAGACCTTCCTCTATAGCTCCCACCTCCTCACCCACCGCCGGATGCACACGGGGGAACGGCCCTACAAGTGCTTGGAATGCGGGAAGGGCTTCGCCGTCAGCTCTCGCCTGATCTGCCACCAGCAGATCCACACTGGGGAACGGAGGCCCCGGCCCTACAAATGTGGGGAATGCAAGAAAAGCTTCACATGGAATTTTGAACTCGTCACCCACCAACGCATGCACACGGGGGAGAAGCCCTACGAGTGTGGGGAGTGTGGGAAGAGGTTTCAGAGCAGCTCACATCTTCTCCAGCACCAGCGGACGCACACGGATGAGAGGCCCTTCCGCTGCACCGACTGCGGGAAGGGCTTCAATTGCAGCTCCAACCTCGTCAGACACCGGCGCATCCACACTGGGGAGAGGCCCTACAAGTGTGAGGAGTGTGGGAAGAGCTTCACCTGGAGCTGTGCCTTGACCAAACACCAACGAACTCACCAGTAAGGGAAGCCCTGCGAGTGCCCCGACTGTGGGAGGAGCTTCATCCGCTGCTCCAACTCCATCACCTGTCAGAGGACCCATCTTGGGAACAGGTGACCCACATTCCCAGTGACCCACGTTGGGAACAGATTTGGTGACCCACATTCCCGGTGACACATGTTGGGAACAGACCTGGTGACCCACATTCCCGGTGACCCA
>NW_020919237.1:0-3399 GCF_003984885.1 Neopelma chrysocephalum | reverse complement strand
CAGTGATATGTTTTACACCCCACTTCTGCAAATATCTCCTTACTTTTCCCCCTACATATGCTGACCCATTATCTGTCTTTAAAGTTTTTGGAATTCCCATAACTGCAAAGCATGCTGTTAAATGCCTAATCACGTGTAATGCTTTCTCCCCGGCTTGTGCTGTGGCCCATATGAATTTTGAGAAGGTGTCAATTGTTACATGTACATATTTCAACCTGCCAAATTCTGGTACATGTGTTACACCCATTTGCCAGATTTCACACGCTTGTATTCCTCTTGGATTTACCCCTAAACCTAATCCAACCCCATGTGGACTACACTGAGAGCATGCCTTCACAATACCCTGGGCATCAGTCCAGTCGATATCAAACTGTCTTTTCAAGACCCTAGCTGATTGATGAAATAGTGCATGACTCTCCCTAGCCATGGCAAAAGAATCGACTGGCCCTGACATGGAGAGACTGACAAGTGAGTCCGCCATAGCATTTCCTTCTGCTAATCCAAACTCATTCTGATGGCTTCTGATATGGATGATACAGCAAATTTCTGTTCTTAATTGAATTGATCTCTGGATTTGTCTGAACAACTCTTCCAGACGCAGATTCTTCGGTGGTCTTATCAGAGCATCTTCTATTCTCTGCACCACTCCCATGGCATACTGCGAGTCAGAGGCTACATTTAGCGGGACTTCCTTCCATTTCACTAATGCCCATGCTATAGCTGCAAGTTCAAGAGTTTGTAGGCTGTCACCTTTCTTTCCTTGTATTAGATCTTTTTGCCATTGATCACGTTCTTTCCATACACAAACAGCAGTCATACTACGCTTCCCCGCATCAGTAAAAACGGTATGTCCTTCTACTGGTCGTATCACAACTTTTGGTCGCGACATCCAGGTATACTGTGAAACGACTTGTAGTCGCTGATCCTTTGGTAAATCATTTCTAACGACACCAGAGAAGTCCAGCAATATATCTGCAATGGGATTGAGTTCTGTAGCATCCAATCTAAGTCTTCAGTTTTTATGGGTATGCTGATCTGTGCTGGTTCACTGCCGCTGACATCTTTACAGCGTTGACATCCTTTTCGGATAAGGTACCCAATGACTTCCAATCATTGCCAGATACTTTTTGGTGCTGTGCTCAGTGGGAATAACCATTCCAAGATTGCTATTCTCTGCTGTTGCTTGCTCTGCTTGGCATCTACGGGAGTTTCTTGTGACCTCTCTTCCCCTTTTTTTTTTGCCAAGCAGGGCACTGTGCAAGGATGGCAAAAGGATAGTTACGGTGATTGCAAATAAGAATGCAAAACGGCACGTCCTCAAGACGCCAATTGGCACGTGTGGAGGCGATTTTTTCACTGAAGTGTTGTACAACTTCTTGATGCTGGGGTTCCCATTGCACTAGTGCACTGGGATCGGTGCCTCATAAAAGGGGCATAAGGGGTTGTAAGTCTTCATTTGATATTCCCACAATGTTGCGTACCCATTGTAAGTCACCGACAAGCTTCTGGACATCATTAAGAGTCTTGATAGATGAGGTAAGAGTAATCTTTTGAGGACCGACCGTGATTTTGTGAACTAACCATCCTAAGTATTTCCAGGGGGAGGTCGTTTGAACTTTTTCTGGAGCTATAACTAGGCCTTTGGTAGCTAATTCTTTGACAATTTTTGTTTGAAGACATGAATCAAACGATTCTTTTTGGCAAAATAGAACATCGTCCATGTAATGGTAAATGATGGTTTCGGGCATGGCTGCCCGAAGGGGTTCCAATGCCCAGGCAACATACATTTGACATGTGGTGGGTGAATTCTTCATGCCCTGTGGGAGAACAGTCCACTCATATCGTTTTGCGGGGGCAGCTTTATTAACAAAAGGCACAGTGAATGCAAACCGGACTGTATCTTCTGGCTGCAGCAGAATTGTGAAGAAACAATCTTTTAAGTCAATGACTGAGACATTCCAGTCTCGAGGTAGCATTGTGGGCAGTGGCATACCAGGTTGCAACGCGCCCATGGTCCACATTTGATCATTGACTTTTCACAAGTCATGGAGTAAACGCCACTTTCCAGATTTCTTGGGTATAACAAAAATGGGCATGTTCCACGGGCTGAGAGACAGTTTGATATGATTTGCTTGTAATTGCTCTTCCACTAACTGATGGGCGATTTCTAGCCGCTAGGCAGTCAATGGCCACTGCTCAACCCACACAGGCTCATTGGTTTTCTGGGGTGTTGATTAAGGCACGAACCACACTCAGACACGAACGAGTGCCAGAGCAGAATTAACTTTAATAAACAAAACAGCTGTTTAAGTACAGTGTTCAAATGTGTCACATGATCTTTCAACCAATGACAATCAAGTATTGTTTGAACATGTGTGAGAACCTGGAAGACTACAACTCCCATGATTCCTTGTTACATTCTTCCTGCCACATCTCCCCCCTCTTTTTATTAACAAGTTGAGAAACAATACATTTTTAACATTCTTATTATAACCAATCTTATTTCAACTATTTATAAAAACTAGGGTCTATCGTCACAAGGCCTTTATTGAACTCTTTACAACTTTATTGGTTCGTGCAATGTTCAAGCAACCTCAAATTACCCAGGGTTTGTAGGTGTGGATAACCTTTTATCTGAGGGTGATTTTGTGTAATGACATCATCTTTATTTGAAAGGGAAATGTGCTGGGTTGTAGATGTTGTGTTTGAGGTAGTGTTGTTTGGGGTAGTGTTTAAGATGTCTTGCTATAAAGTGTACTTGGCATTCACACACGCACATACATGCGTCCTCTCAACTTTCTCATTCATACTCCGGTGACCACTGTTTCATTCTCTCCTCACACATACATTCTTAAACCCTTTATTGTGTTTGACTCACGGAGTTTTGGTTTTTTATTGGTTACTGTTTGTGTGTTTCTTTTGGTTCTGTTGTATCATTTATTGCTTCTTTGTGATTATCCCTGTTTTAAAGAAATGTTAATGTAGATTTACACACATAGGGAACAGACCCATATCTCTTTCCCCCCCTTTTTTGTGTTACACCATGTTTTTCACTGTGTGGTGTGTTCCTTTTACTGTTGTTGGTCATGTTTCTTCTAATCCAATTCCTTCACTTATTTCTTCTGGTGATTGTTCCTGTTGTGGGGGAGAGCTAATATAAGACCTGACACATCTAGAAGGGACCCATTGTAATTTGGTACCCTTGGATACACAGGCATATCCCCTTCCCCATGTTATGAGATCTACTGGTCCTGACCATTGCCCAGATATTAGATCTTTGGTCATAACTGGTGGTTTGGAAGATGAAAGTATTTGAGTTTTATGTTGGCGTTTGTACCTGCTATGGTCTGTATCCATCACAGTTTAAGAACTTTAGAACACATGACGCTTTCCATAAGC
>NW_020919236.1:0-4114 GCF_003984885.1 Neopelma chrysocephalum | reverse complement strand
AGAAGCCTCAGATAGATGCATAGCAACTCAAGTTTTTCATGTATGTGTATCAGTTTAGAGTATTAGTGGTGGACTTGGCAGTACGGTGTTGATGGCAGGACTACATGACCTTAGAGGTCCTTTCCAACCTAGATGACATTATTAATTCTGTTCTATGGTTTTATGAACAGGTCTGAGGTAAGAAGCATTAGCCTTATTGTACAAATCAAATTTATGTTACTTACATGATTTTTTCTCACCAATGTACTTTTTAAAAACTGCATATAGAAAAACTATAATTTTTTCGATTAGGAGAGGTGTATCTCAGGCAGTGGTTGGGATTTAATGAGTTCTGTCTGGGTAAGAAGGACAAGTGGAATAGCTTGGTGTCCTGAGCTTTAAAGTTTGCTCAATGTTCTTAAAATACATTAATGACACTAATATAGTGCGTTATATTTTCAAGACTTATATATGTGAACTATCCTGTGCTTTTACTGTAACTGTAATCCAGATGTCTTGGTAGAAATTTGACTTCTCATGATGAAGGTACTGAAAACAAAAAACTGGAGAAGAATATCAGTTCCTTTGTGTTAATAAACTTTTGTTTGTTGAGGGTTTTTTTAATATATCAAATTCTTAAGGCCTCAGAGTTTCTTGTTCTATTTGCACCCTCCTTTCCAGCAAAATCTTGTCTTCAAAGCTCCTGTATGTCCTACTAGTTGCTGACTTCTGTCTAACCAGTGGAAAGATATAATAATTCTTTCTCATCTGCTTAAATAGGCGTGATTTATGATGGACAAAGTAGGATATGGTCTGTTATTCCTTTCTAAGCACTTGAACTTTATTAAAATGGTTTTTTTTCTTTTGGCAGTTTACAGAAATGGACATGAGCTATTTAGTTTAACTTTTGGGAAGGAAGTGGGGCTCTAATGAATTAGTTCACTGTCCACTGTAATGGAACCTTTCTTCAAGAAGAAAAGTAAGCTGCTTGCCAGCCATTCAGGATTCCCCCTTGTTCTGGTGGCAGAACAAGAATAACCCCCTGAGCAAAATGTAAGTGTTTCAAGATGATTGGAATTTACAGCATTAGAAAGCTGCCAAAAAAACAACTTCTAACTGAGGCTAAATTGGCCTAAATTGAAAACTTTGCAAAGCTCATAATTGACTTTTTTCTTTATATGTTTCTCTGCTTCCCATGACTTCACTGTCATATGCCTGTGGTGACTTCTTCTGCTATTACCCATGGTGACAATAATGAGTCTGAAGTATTTATGATCATCAGAAGATACTGAGACAAAGATTTTAACTATGATTATTGGAGGAGGAAACTTCTGTAGTGTCAGGCAGGTGGAATGATCTTCCTGGATGCTCGATTTTTGTTTTTCTTCAGGCTTCTTCTCTGCTCACTGGCTAGGGAGTTAAGTTGTTAGCAGCAGTATTTCACTGGATTCAGATCTTGAAGACTTAAGTATTTTTGGTATTTTGCTGTTGTTGTAGCTGTGTTGTGAATACAGCTGCGTGATGTATGGTGGCATCACAAAAGTAGTCCAAGTCTGATTAAACCAGTAACTGCCCTTTCCAAAATAAATTCTGTTCCTTCTCGGTGTTCAGTGGAATTAGGCTGAGTGAATTCTGTTTGTTCTACTGTACTTGAGAGTATAATTTATTTCCCTGTTATCTCTGCAGGGTGACAAGGGTTAGTGCTGTGCTGAGGACAACTTGCTTCTCTCAGATGGGAGCTGCTTGCTGGAAACTAAATCAAGTTCCCATCTTTTTGCTGAAACAAGAGTACCAGGAAATTAGGAAACTTGTGACAACTTACCTTCTGGTACAAATGGCACAAAATTACCTAGATAAAACTAATTACATAAGCAAGCATGCTCTTCCAATCTAAGCAAAACTGTTGGAGTGCATTTTGCTGTCAAAAATGTTTTGATATTACTTCGAAACATTAAATAAACCACTACCTGTTTAAAACCTTGAATTTCTGGGTTTGAATTCTGTCCCTTAGAGAGCATTTAAGCTGCAGCTGCAGACCATACACATATGTGAATACTTCCTTGAAGGAGCACAAGCAGAATATTGCATTCAAACAGACTGTATGCACCAGTAGTTATAGTTAGTATGTGAGTCTGCATATTTTATAGCCTCAGTCATGTTTTGTGTAATCTTCACCCCCAAATTATAAAAATTAACTTTTAGACTAAACCTAAAAGGAAGATTGGCCAGTATCTTTTCTTAGACAGGTATGGTTGGGGTTTGAGTCTTTTAATTTAGAAGAAAATCCCAGAAAGTTTTTACCAAATTCCATTTTTCTCAGGGCAAATAACTATGTTTGGAGGTTGAAAACCCTATTGAAAAGCAAATTACTGAAACAATAAATACCAAACACTTGGTATTCTAGAAGTCAATAATATTTTTTTAGATGACCCTCCTGAATAAATGCTCGTCCCAAACTTGTGCACTACATACAAGTCCTTAAGGAGTGGTGGTTATCCTCTCTGGTACTAGTCTTAGCTTTTATTTAATATTGTTGATGTTTTCTCATTGTGAGTGTAAACTGTGCTTTACCTATTTAGTGTTTTGTTTAAACCCTGACATGCCTTCCTAATATACACATGTGCACAACTTTTGGTTTGGGGCTTTTGGTTTGTTTCAGGAAAACCTTCTGTAGAAGCACGATTCAGTTTATCATTTTGTGTAGAGAATTGAGGGACTTGTTCCATTAGGTTTTCAGCTTTGAGAATTAGGGTCTGAAATGCAGAGTTAAGTTTGTTTCAAATCACAGTGTATGCAGATAAAGAGAGTGAAGTGAGCTGTTTGCATTGCTATGGAAAAAGAACCTGTGGATCAGGTGATCTATGGTGACACTGCATGGGAAGAAATAGCTCTTAACTATTCTTAGCTGTTGCCCATCCTCTGCACTGCTTCTGGGTTTGTGAATGAAGACACAGTGTCAGAGTGAGTAGTGCTCTTATGGGGCAGAAAGCAACAATTTGGTGATATTAGATATACAATAAAAAGATGGATTAGGGAGGCAATTGGGGGTTGAGGGCCTGGTTTGAGGAGATGGAGCTATAGAAGATGGTGGGAGAAACACCTTGAGCTTGTCTTTTATTCAAGGTTGAACTACTTAAGCTGGCAAAAGATAGTCATTTGTGTCTAGCTTTTTAGCCATCATGACCTCCTAATTAGGTAAAGGCTTTATAGAATACAGAGGAACATACTGACCATTCAGGGTTGTTGATGTGCAACTTGCTACCAGTGCTTACTAATATACAAGAAATTAAATTAGTAATGCTACATGGCAGTAGCCATTCCAGGCTTTGTTCAAGCAGAATGACTGTATCCAAGCTGGCCAACTCCATGGGAGGTTCTAGCAGCTGGAAATGACTGGAATACAATGATTTCTGTGCCCATGTTCCATCCTAGAAAACAAGAGTATTAACACAGCACCGCACATCTTGAAGTTTCCTTGAAATCAAGGGATTTAATAAAAAAAGGTTTAGGGTCTCTGGTTCCATATGCTTTGCATTTTTATTGGTGCAAAGCTGTGCAATCAGGACCATCAAACCTGTGCCATAAAAGCAAATGACTGGGGGAAATTAGTCTCTTCTAATGATATAATAGTAGTAAATTGTCCTGTATGTTTTTGTTTATAGGAGGCGGGATAGGTTGGTTTCAGAAGTCAAGTAGTCTTTGTCTCATTGTTTGGAGGCACGTATCGCATCAACAAAATTTAACCATCTCCCAGAAAAGCCGGAAGTTTCATAGAAAGGAGAGGCTACAAGAAAAGTTGGCCAAGAAACAAAAATTGTATTGTGAAAAATTTCAAGGTTACATTGCTTGTTTTCATTCGGTGTTGTGGCTTGGGAACAAAGTCAGTCTGTAGTAGTCAATAGCTCTGTCTCTCACAGTCAAGGCCGTGTTCGAGGCTGTGGTTTGAATGTTGTGTTAGTGAGTCCAAACTGCTGTACCAGTAGCTTCTTTGGCTCGTAGTGCCTTTTCCAAAATGCTGTTATATGCATCTTTTTGACAAAATAATAATAATAAAAAAATCCTCTGTATTGAGATATATATATATATATATGAAAAACTTGAGTTGCTATGCATCTATCTGAGGCTTCTGTTCTCC
>NW_020919235.1:0-3259 GCF_003984885.1 Neopelma chrysocephalum | reverse complement strand
ATGCGGGGGCGGCGGGGCCGGTGCCCGCGCCCCGGGCGGGCGGAACGCGTGGTGTCGGTGTAACAGCGCCGGGATAGTGGATGTATCAACAGAAGGTGTTGACACGGGATTAACCCTTCCCGTCTCCTGCCTTTCAGCATTTTCTCTTACGGCCCGAGCTCAGCCAGAGGCAAATGTTTGAAATTCAGATGAGGAAGGCGTAAATATTTTATTTGGGGAAATGGGTTTTTCGCGTGCCTGTGTTGTGTGCAGGGCTCGTGTGTGTAGCTCTCCGTGAAATGTAATGTTACGTTTCAAATGACTTACCTGTGCTTATTTCGTGGTAGTTTTTATGACAGGGCAGCAGTGTACAGATTTACAATTATCTGAGCCTAAGTTTGGGCCAGGCTGTTCTGAAAAAGTGCCGGTTTTTACCTGTAACACTGAGCAGATGTGTACAATGGCACATCTCCTGTCTCGCTGCCTGTACAAATACATGCTGGAAAAGGATAACTGCCTATATTTGGGAAAACGCAACACGCCAAAAAAATCATTATTTAGGTTTTTAATGCGGTCATTCTTACTTAAAACTGCCTCGTAAGGCGTGGAAGATATTACACATTGTTATACTTGATAGGTGGGAAAATAATGCAACTTTTATTCTTTTGTACTCATCTCCTGCATGTAACCTTCAAACAGTGCTCACAGTTAGAGAAAGAAGAACAGGAGCGATTCAAAGTAGTCTTCTTAATTTATTTTGTTTTAATCTTGGGCCTATAATAATTTTTTTTTAAAGTTTTGAAGGGTTCAGCTTCTTTTTCTGTTTTCTTCAGAGACATTCACAGTAAGGAAGGTAAAAATTAGATATTTCTGATAGGTGAGCTGCAGTACTCTATGGAGTACTAAATGGAAATTAAGAGAATTGACACAGAGGCCAGCTTCAAATTTTACATTCTTTTTTAACCCCCAGTCTGGCATTTGTTGTGAATTTCAGTTCAAAAGGATATTTTGTTCAGCTTTGTCTTAATTTAAATATAGAGATTTATTTTCAAGATTGAAGATTAGAACAATGGGAAGGAATTGCAGCTTATATACTTATAATCTTACTGAGAGTCAAAAGTATTTAATACAGCTATTCAAGTATCCTCTTGTCATTTGTTTTATGCCAGTTAGTTGTAATTTCTTTCTGTAACATGGATTGTTATAAACCTTGAAAAAATGCTTATTATCTGTATGTATAATTCACTCTCATGAACAAATTAGATTTTTCTTCCATGAGTGAACTATAATATGAAATTTAATGTTCTGACCTTTCTTATGCTGGATTACTGGAAACAGTGTCATTTAGCTTTTCTGAAAGCCCAAGCATATTTTTGTTGTTGGTTTAATGTGTTGTTCTATATTGTTGTTTTTAATTGTGGAAAAAAATAACATTACACGTGTAATTTTCACATCACTTCTTAATATATGCAGACGCTAAAGTTCTTGCTGTGTAAAAGAAAAAGTCTAGTTGTTCGTTTTTTTCCTTAGAGCTCTGATGGCCAGCATTCTTGCTAATGACAGTCATTTCTCTGGCAGGAAGATGTTTTCATTTGTATTTACTTTTCGGTACAGGGCAATTATGCTGCTCTGTGTTGTGCACTCTTCGCAGTTCCTGTCTCAAAAGAATTGCAGTACTTGGAACAGGACTGCGGTTTGAAGCAGGTGTTGTGTTTTACTGTTATGCAAAATAACACTAAAATATAATTGTAAAGGAAATTAAGGAAACAGCTGCAAACTTGGTGTGGTAACTGCTACATTAAGATTTGTGAGCAGTTGTTGCAGCATCTTACATCACATCCAAGGCAGGAAAGATTTGTTTCAGTAAAGCTCACCTTGCTCCTGAAACTATTGGACTTGTTCTTACGAAGGGGATTAGTGTGGAGACCAGACCATAACCTGAGTTACAAAGATCTCACTAGCGACAGTTTGTTAAGCTGGGACTTTATGCTTTAGTTTCATCTTCTTTTATATTTTTTCCCCTCCATCTAAAGAAGACGTAGGATAGAACTCAGTTTCTGGAATGAAAGTTGCAGAATGTCTTAACCCAACTAACATATGGAAGCCTACATAGGCCTGAGGTGGTAAAATAGTAAAATAAATGGCCTATAGCAGGCCATCTGCCATTTGCAGGGCATTTTCATCATGCTTCATGCCAAACTGGAAATTAGTCTTTGTATTAAAAATATATTTTGAATACAAATCAAAGATTTCAAGTATTTCATGTTACACATGGCAAACACATTTCTATTTGGGAGCTAGAGAGGTCCAGGAAAATCGCACTGAAAAAACAGTGTTGATGCTCAGGGCTCAAATCATTCTCTTCTCTTCCCCATCTCTTTGTTCCTCCCAATAAGCACTGATTTACTTTTGTAAATTACACACCAGACGTGGGAAAAACACTCTTGTGTGTGGCAACTAAAGGGAGGGATATCAGCTGATGCCAGGTAAGTCCTTGCTAGGATAGTGTGTCCCAGCTGAGCACCTGCCTCGGAAGCGGGGCTCTTAAAGAGTTGCTCCTCTTGAAAGTGTTCTTCGAACATCAGCTGATCAATTTTCACAGAGTCCCTCTGAAAGGAAGGCAGCTGAGGGATCCTCAGTTTATTGACGGAAGAAATTGAAGCTCAGATTTTGTGCAAGAAGCTCAGCAGAGCAGGTTTGGGAGGTTTCTGGCCGTTTGGGTTTTGCTTATATTACAGTGTACACCCAGTCTTGACACAAAATATGTTTAAGAGCACTTCGAGGAAGTGAAAGATAGGGATGCATACAGAGGGAAGAGCCCATTTCTTTCATCTTATTCAGAAATATTTGTGCATAAAATCGCACTTAAATCTGTCAGATAAATCATTACTGTCTGGTGGTGAATCCAAACCAGTTTCATTGCTAGTGCACTATAGCATGGATATTTTGCTAACGTTGTCTGGATAATCGCCTTTCTCTGGGCAAATAAATGCTTTGATTTAAAGGCATTTGGGTGTAACTTTAGCTATGCAGTTTTAAAATGTTCTTTACATCAGTTTCTTATAAGTCTCTCGATTGTCATTCATGTGGTAAAGCTGCAATGGGGCCTGGAAAACAAGTGTGTATGTTTGTGGAAAGTCGTTTGTCTTTCAGCAGACTGGGTCCACTTGTTAGTTTTCGTGGTTGCAGTTAGCACAAGATATTATTTCAAATAAAGAATATGAAATGTGGAGTATCTAACAGGAGCTTTAAACTCATATGTTTTATTCCCCCCCACCCC
>NW_020919234.1:0-366 GCF_003984885.1 Neopelma chrysocephalum | reverse complement strand
ATAAGTGCAAGGCAGAGGTGCTGCTGAGGAACACAAACTCTGCCTGGCCATGGAGCCTGCAAGGAGGAGCAGAGACAGCCCTGGCAGTGTGGGGGGCCAGGTTGTCCCTGTGCCTTCCCCTGCAGGCCCTGGCTGTCCCTGCTGGGCCCCTGTCCATCCCCATCAGGTCCCTGCCCGTCTCCCCCGGGCTGAGCTCCCCCCAGGAAGTGCCGTGGAGCTGAAGCTGCTGCCATCCCCCCCCTGCAGCCGCTGGCCCAGCCAAGGGAGCAGCAAAGGCAGGACCAGGAGCAGAGGCAGCAGCAGGGGAGCCCTGGGGGGACCGGGAAGCTCTTGTGTGGGGCAGGAAAGAGGCGCTGGGCACGAGGC
>NW_020919233.1:0-1219 GCF_003984885.1 Neopelma chrysocephalum | reverse complement strand
GGCCATGGAATGTCCCTTTCCTGGTAAATCTGGGAATTTTAAGCTGGAATAGTTCTTGAGGGAGCCCAGGGATGCGCCAGGAATTCCTGGTGCCTGAGGATGGGTTGGGAAGGGAATTCCTGGTGATTGAGGATGGATTGGGAAGGGAATTCCTGGCGCCTTAGGGATGGATTGGGAAGGGAATTCCTGGAGGAAGGAGGAAGGAAGTCTCTTGCCCCTTATTCCTGGATCAGGAAGGGATTTCCCCCCATCCCTCCTTCTCTTGGATCTGCTGCCGGATTCCGGTGTCCGTTCCCAGCTCTCCCCCCATTCCAGGTGCCCATTCCCAGCTCTCCCCCCATTCCAGGTGCAGCTCCAGGTGCCCATTCCCAGCTCTCCCCCATTCCAGGTTCCCATTTCCAGCTCTGCCCCCATTCCAGGTTCCCATTCCCGCCTCTCCCCCCATTCCAGGAGCAGCTCCAGGTGCCCATTCCCAGCTCTCCCTCCATTCCAGGTTCCCATTCCCAGCTCTCCCCCCATTCCAGGTGCAGCTCCAGGTTCCCATTCCTGGCTCCAGGTGTGAGATGGCGACTCCGGAGCCCCCCCTGGGTGGGACCCCCCGTCCCGGCCCCTCTCCCGGTCCCGGCCCCTCTCCCGGCTCCATGTTGGGCCCCTCTCCTGGCCCCTCTCCGGGTTCGGGACACTCGGGACACTCCGGACACATCCCGGCGCCGGGATACGCCCCGGATTCCATCCACCCCCTGCACAAGGTGAGGCCAGCCCGGAAATCCCGGCTCCAAACCCCTGGGAATGCTCCAGCCAGGCCTGAATTCCCGGGATTTGTCCCCCCGGAGGGCACTGGGAGATAGTGGGAGGGCACTGGGAGATGGTGGGAAGGGCACTGGGAGATGGTGGGAAGGGCTGGGAGGGCACTGGAAGATGGTGGGAGGGCATTGGGAAGGCACTGGGAGGAGCTGGGATGGCACTGGGAGATGGTGGGAGGGCACTGGGAGGAGCTGGGATGGCACTGGGAGGGGTTGGGATGGCAGTGGGAGATGGTGGGAGGGCACTGGGAAGGGCTGGGATGGCACTGGGAGGAGCTGGGATGGCACTGGGAGATGGTGGGAAGGGCTGGGAGGGCACTGGAACGACACTGGGAGATGGTGGGAAGAGCTGGGATGGCACTGGGAGGGGCTGGGATGGCACTGGGAGGGGCTGGGATGGCACTGGGAGGGGTTGG
>NW_020919232.1:0-383 GCF_003984885.1 Neopelma chrysocephalum | reverse complement strand
GACTTGGAAGGCACCAGGGAGGTGGAGGAAGGAAAAGGGGAGGAGGAAGAGGAGGAGGGAGAGAGGGGGGAGTGGGAGGCTGGCGAGGAGGGATGCAGCCCATCGCCGGGCGAGCTGCGAGGTGGGCAGCGGGAGCAGCGGCTCCGGGGAGGTTATAAAAGGCAGGAGCTGGGGCGCTGAGCGGAGGGGACTCAAAAGGGACCCGCAGCTTCCGCAGGGACCCTCCACGCTCCCGCGCCCCAAGCCCGGAGGATTTTCCCCCCGACGGCAGAAGGAGCCCGGCGGGAGCGGGGCCGGTGCCAGCCATGCCCCGCGGAGCTGGGCACAGGGGCAGCTAAGGATGGTGTCCGGCCCACCTCCTGCCCTCCTCCTCCTCCTCCTCC
>NW_020919231.1:0-1493 GCF_003984885.1 Neopelma chrysocephalum | reverse complement strand
CCCCCCCGCTGCTGCTGCCAGGCTGGCAGCTGAGACAGAGCAAAGGAGCTCTGATAGGACGCTTGAGGCCAAGACTTTCACCTGAAAGCTGACCTAACCTTCTGACTCAAGGGAACTCAAGCCCTCGAGGAAGGGACCTTCATGGGGGTCTGATATGGTTTGGAGCTGGCTCCCTGCCAAGTCTCCAAACCTTACCACAAGAAGTCCCTCCCCACCCCAAACCAAGGGAGAAGAGGGGAAAAAAAACAAAAGAACCGAAAACGAGAGAGAGACAAAGCAATATATATAAATATATTTACAGTTATATTACAGTTATGTACAGTTGAAATATATATACAATTTCACAGGGAAAAGGGAAAGGGGAAGGGAAGAGCAAAGACCTATATATATATATATATATCTTTATCTATCCCGATCAGTAGCCCAAGGTCTATCAACTAAAAGAATTAGCAAAGAATATCTTACTACTCTCCTTGGGACAACGGAGAGTCACGCTGGAGTGACTGTGGCAGCCTCCGCCTCCCAAGGTCGACAAGGCCTTACCAGGCCTCACTCTCCAACCCGGCAGACTCAAGAGCAGGGAACCCACACCTCCAAAGCCGCCGGAAGGAAAGAGGGTGAAGGTCTTTCCTCCCTTCTTCTTATACCCTGGCTTACGTAAAAATCGGAGGGAATACCGGGTAAATCTGGGCACTTCCTTGGTTACAAACTGATCACCAACGAAGGCCTAGGCCAAACTACCACAGGGTCTTACAACCCATGAGATGACGTGGTGAGGCGAGCTTTTGTCCCAGCAATGGCAGGCCACAGGAGAGAGACCTTTGCTTGGAGCCAAAGGGCTGAGAGAGGTGAGAGGAGACCCCCCCTTGTGTGGAATGGAAAGAGATCCAGCTCCAACTTCAGCTCGGACTGCTGCATGGAAGAAGAGACTGCTGCCCTGAGGGTGGAAAGGATCGTTCCTTTTTCCCTTCTGGACTTTTCTTGGAGGGAGAAGAAATTTGATCCATTGTAAATCCTGGTTTATCCCAGGAGAGAGAGTTAGGATTGTGTCTAGAATGTATTCTAATATTTCTTTGTGTCCTAATTGTAATAGAATTCCCTTCCCCCCATCTTGAGTCTTGTGTTGTGTCTGGAAAAGCCCTCTCCCACTGGGGTAAGTTGTGGGAGGGGGGCTTGGACTAAAGAATTGGATGTTTAGGGGTCTCAAGCCACCCCAGGGGGCTATTCTGGAACGGAGAGGATAAGCCGGAATGGGTAGGATAACAAACTGGCCCAAAGCACGTGGCTTGGTCTGCACTGTGCTGGTGTGGGGTGTTGGTTCTTTGGTCGCCAGGGGCTATTCCGGAATGGAGACGATAGTCCGTGACATCACCAAGGGGCCCATGGCACACAGGTGGGGCTTCACTTTGGGGTTGTGGGACGTTGGTTCTTTGGTTGCCAGGGGCTATTCCGGAATGGAGAGGATAGGCCGTGACATCACCAAGGGGTCCATG
>NW_020919230.1:0-3307 GCF_003984885.1 Neopelma chrysocephalum | reverse complement strand
GGGGTTGGGTCTGGAATTCTCGGGACTCGAGGGCTCAGTCCCTGGAAAAACCCGGGAATCCAAGTGGCTGCAGCTGAACTGCTGCTCACAGGGTGCTCTCTGTCACCCACCACACCCGGGGGAAGAAAGAACCACCTGGGAAACGGTGATTCCTGAAAAGCTTTGGATGAGGCCCCTCAGCACAGGGGGTTAAATACGGGAATGAGGCTTTGGATGGAAGGGAAAGAAGGAAAAGTGGAAGGAGCCCATTGGGGTAGAACTGAAATGTGAAAGAGAAGAGGGTTGGATGGGATATTGGGGAAAAATTCTTCCCTGTGGGAGTGGGGAGGGGCTGGGATGGAATTCCCAGAGAAGCTGTGGCTGCCCCTGGATCCCTGGAAGTGTCCCAGGCCAGGTTGGAGCAACCTGGGCTGGTGGAAAGTGTAGTGGGTTGGAACTGGATGATCTTTAAGGTCCCTTCCAACCAAAACCGTTCCACAATTCTGTGTTTCTAACTGAGCTGTTGCTATTCAGAAAATTGGTCTGGGAGCCCCTGGATAATTCCCAGAAAAGCCAATTCAGTGTTCAGTGATGGTGAAAAAGAGGAAAAGACAGGTAGCAATGATTAGAAAGGAACCGACCCCCCCAAAAAATATGGATTGAACCTCTGTTCAAATCCATTCTGTGCTGGAAAAAGATAGAAAAGAGGGAAATAAAACCGATAAGAAATGCAGGAGAAGTGATGAATAGATTGGAAAAGATATGAATGGTAATAGAGATCCATAAAATCATGAAGAATGAGGAACAGGGAAGGATTACTCATCATTCCTGGCAACAAAAGAAGCAAGAAGAAGCTGATAAAAGCATCAGGTAGAGGTTTTGAACCAGACCGAAGCAAGAACTTTTTAATTCAACGTGTAATTAAGTTGTGAAACCCTCTAATCCCAACAAATCGTGGAGGCCAAAGGTTTCAATCCGTTGGGAGCCAGTTTGGAGAAATCCACGTGGGATGGGTTTGTTTATGACTAATAAACAGGCTCCAGCCCTGGATTTTCCAGTGGGAAATCCCTGGATGCCAGAAATGCAGGAGCTGTGGCAGGGAGGCAACACCTTTTCCATGGATGAACCTTGGACACCAGGGGAGGTAATGGGATACTCCAGTCCGGGAAAACAAATCCATCCTCTCCAAATTCAACAAGAGAGAAGGGGTTGGTGTGAGACAGATTTTGGAGGTGGTGGTTTTCTTCTCCAGGAGACCTTTGTTTGACCTTTATTCTCTTGCAGCCCTTTCTTTGACCTCCTCCATAAATTCCTCGAAGATAAGGGGAACAGAAGCAGGAAATTCCTGACCCAGGAGCTGCAGGTGGTGGGAATCTCCACCCTCCTGGTGGAGTTCCAGCTCCAGGCCTTGGAAAGACCTTCAGGAACTCTGGAGAATGGGGGCACCACAAAAAGGAGCTGCAAGGCACAATCAGCTCCCTGGGATACGTTCCCAAGGCTGTCCTCAGGCTGGGGATGTGTTTTCCTGGAGAAGAGAAGGCTCCAGGGAAAGCTTGGAGCCCCTTCCAGTGTCTGAAGGGGGTTATAAGGAGGAGGGAGAGGGACTTTTTATACCTGCAAATGCTGACAGAACAAGGGGCAATGGTTTTAAACAGGGATAAATGGGATATTGGGAAGGAATTCCTCCCTGTGAGGGTTGGGAGGGGCTGGGATGGAATTCCCAGAGAAGCTGTGGCTGCCCCTGGATCCCTGGAAGTGCCCAAGACCAGGTTGGAGCAACCTGGGCTAGTGGAAGGTGTCCCTGCCCCTGGCAGGGGGTGGCACTGGATGGGCTTTAAGGTCCTTCCAACTCAACCCATTCTGGGATTCCGGGATTCCGGGATTCCATGTGTTCGATCACAGTGGAGACTTTCTTCCACCAGATGTTCTTCAGTGGCATCCCAAGGCTCTCCACACCCCCCCAACATGCTCAACTCTGACCCAAGGCAATCCAGGACACTCTGGGACAATCCAGGGACAATTCCTGGGACATTTGGAGGCTCTTCCAGAAGAAAGAAACCAGGAAGGGCTCATCCCAGTGTCCTGCAAAGGACATGTTCCATTGTCACCCCGTGGTAACAGGGTGTGAGGGAGCACAGAGGACCCGAGGCAATTAAAATTCAAATTATTGGCTCCTTTGAACTCCATCCTCCAGCTCTTTTAGCCTGGAGACATTTTCAGGACCTGGAACAGTTTGGATTTGGGATCTCAGTGGAATAACACTCCATCTCCCAGCAGCAAACACAAAATACCACCTCAAAATAATTGAGGTGTTCTGCACCCACACCACAAAGATTTTCAAGCCAATTTTTCAATGGATCTTGCGCTGGGGGAAAATGTTCTTTATATTTTTCACTGGATGGAATAAAATTCTATTTTTTCAACTCAAGACTTCCCTAGAAAAATCTTTCCTCACCAAACAGAAACGACCCATTGGGATATATTTGCTGGGGCTCTGTTGTGACATTGTCCAATTCCCAGTGTGGATTTATCCAGAAGAGAAAATATGAGTTGACCCTGGAGTCTGAAAACTGAAATGGCCACAAGATTTTTTTTTTTAACGGGAGAAAAAAACCCCAATAAATCCTCAGCTCTTCCAAATGTGTGTAAGAAAATGCTGCATAAAGGTATTGTTTGAAAACCTAAATATTCAGTTTTCATCAAGGAAAATCAATCAAGGATTTTCCAGGGAACTCTGCTAAGCTGGTTGACTGGTTTATGGGAGAGTAGTCAAATATTTCAGGCCTTGAGACTGTTCTAAAGTCGTTTAAACAGATTAAATTGGAATAAGGGAAGCTATTAATTTTTCAATCATATGATCTTATATTTACTCTTGTAATCAAATGACACTCCCACCCCCTCAGCCTCACTAAAGAAATGGGAATCTCAGTTCAAATGAGAAATTAAATTACAGCGAGTTTACTTTATATGGAATTGCTTCATCAGAATTCAGAGGTCCTTTAATCATATTTAAATATAGTCACTCTAAGCCAAACATTGACCTCAGGTTAAAAGAATATTATGGGCTGCTTCATGCAAATCCATTTATAGAGGACCCTAAAGAATTGTGGAGGGCAAATTGAGATGAGCAGAAATGCAGCAATGAACTGCCCCCAACCATTGGCATGTCTGGGGAACGGCATTATTTGCTTTTTATTTACATTATTCTGCAATAAAAAAAGGAATTTTTTATCACAGAAAAGAGGAAAAGAGCAGGAAAATCACGATTTTTGCCTCCAGGACAGCGGAGATTTCCAGGAGGTGAATATGAGGTGAATTCCATGTGCAC
>NW_020919229.1:0-1064 GCF_003984885.1 Neopelma chrysocephalum | reverse complement strand
CATATTCCTGTGCCTGCCTAATTTGTACTAAAAACCAGGAACTCAGGTAATTTTCCCTCATGGATCCCGATGCAAAGGGTCCATTGTGCCTTGTAATATATGGTGCCTTGTCCATCACTATTTTTAGCCACTGTTATTTAAAAATACTTCCAGCCTTTCCCAGTTTTAAGATGCAGCATTTTAATGTCAGGTATTCATTGAAGAACTTCTGATGGGCAGAGAAAACAAAAGATATCCCACAAAATAATGGAAAAATACTCTTAAAAGATATCTTCCACAAAATAATGGAAAAAACGCTCTTAAAAGCTGATTTTTGTGCAGGGACCACGGATTGACAATTACCCAGAAGGAATTAGAGTTTGGGACTTCCCACCCCACTCCTTTGGGCCGGATTCAAGCCCCTGTCCTTGACATGCTCCCGAAAATTGGTTATTCCTTGGAAAAATCTCTCTCCCCTGCCAGAACATTTCACTGCAGTGGGATATGGTGGGGCAGGGGCTGGAGCACTGCTGTAAATCTTGCAGAACTCTAATTAAAAGCACGTAACCGCTGCCAGGGCCTGCCAGGGACCTGTCACGGCGCTGGCAAGGGGAAGATGAACGACCTGGCAACTCTTTCTCCCGGGGAGATTCATGGCAGGTCCCGCTCGCTGTCGTGTAGCTTTGCCACAGCCACTGGCCAAAGAATTACAGACCAATTTGAAGCCCAGAGCAGACAGTAGATCATCCAGTCTGGGCAGTTCTGGAGCACAACACATTCCATTTATCCTGCAGTCCTGCAGGGAGCCCAAGTTCTGACTCCAGCTCATGCTTACGGGCTCTCTGGCAAGAAAGTCACTCCTTTAACCAGATTTTATCATTATTTTTGCAGGTGGCCCACCCATGACCCTTTTGTTCATTTGCAGATTAAACCTTGATCAGGCTTTAAAATTTATCCAGTATTGCAAACTCTATTTTTTTTACTTATTCTATGAGTTAATGATAAAAATCCAGAGTGGTTTGGCTTGGAAGGACCTTAAAAGCCCATCCAGTGCCACCCCTGCCATGGGCAGGGACACCTTCCAC
>NW_020919228.1:0-716 GCF_003984885.1 Neopelma chrysocephalum | reverse complement strand
CTTTGTTGGAACCTTTTTTATGTCGCACGGCCGTTCCTACCGCGACAGCTCAACACTGCTTTGCACCAGCACTGCCCTTTAACACACATCTTTTGCAAAGACAAAGATGTCAGGCTTTAGTTTCTAAATCAGTAACACTTGCCAAGACTTCTTTATGAACTGACAGCAAGATAACTTAGGAGCAGCTTAGGGTTGGCAAGTGTAGGAGCCCACAAGAGAGGGGGTTAATGGGTATGTCGTGAACACTGACAGCTGGATGGTCGTGGAGCCGACCAAGGACTGCTGGTAAAATAGAAAGAACAACATGTGACTGGGGAAGGGGCCATGTGGAGTAGGGCAGCACTTTTCCCAGACAAACATCCTTGTTCCAGTTCCAACAGACACAAAAAACAAGTGACAGCATCAGCACAGAAACTCCTCTTTGCCTTGCCTTGCCTTGCCTTGCCTTGCCTTGCCAGACACGAAAGACATCACCTGCTGGACTCTGCCCAAACACCAGCCCCCTCCTCTCCCTTCTCAACCACTCAACCACAGCCTGCATACACCCACACCTGCCAGGGCCAACTGGCTGTTTCTCTGCTCTTTTCTGCCTGGGGGCAAAGGAAGAAGGACAGGGAGGGCATTTGCCTTCCTGCCAGAGGGAAGGGGAAGGAGATCCCCCCAAATCCATCCCCGGCAGGATTGGGGCTGGGGGGGACATTGGGGGACCCTCAAGA
>NW_020919227.1:0-518 GCF_003984885.1 Neopelma chrysocephalum | reverse complement strand
AAAAAAAACAAAAAACAAAAAAAACCCCACATTTTACACATCAAACAAACATTTTAAATTATAAAAAGGGGGGAAAGAGACTATGAAGGCACATAAACAGATGCTAAATCAGAATAGATCTCATTTAAATTTTTTAGGCCTTATATACAGTTGTTAGACGTGACTATCAAAAATGACAAACTGAGAAGTACACAGCCAATAACTACTTAAAATGTAAACTGTGTCAATTAAAATGTTATGCGTGAGTGAAGAGTGACTGAGGTGGCCACCAATGAATGATTGAAGAGAGATTGTATGAGAGAAAGAGACTGTGTAGGTATACATATGTTACAATATATGTGTGTGCAAACTTAACAATGCTTTTGTATTGGAGTGTTGAGACTTTGGGGGAATTTATTACATGGATCTCTTGAACTATAGTGAACCCTTGTTCTGAATGGTGGACGAGCTCTTTGGATTGTTTCTTGGTGCAATGTTGTTGTCTATCCTTATTGTAGAATGCTGTGTTTTCTTTTTAG
>NW_020919226.1:0-561 GCF_003984885.1 Neopelma chrysocephalum | reverse complement strand
GTGCTCATCCCCAGCCCCATTCCATTCCCATCCCCAATCCCATCCTTGTCTCATCTCGATTCCCAACCTCTTCCCATTCCATCCCTATTCCCATCCCCATCCCCTCCCCATTCCCAGTCTAATCCTATTTCCACTGCCATCTGCAAATCCCATCCCCCTCCCACCCCTGTCCCCGGCCCTATCCCGTGCATATCCACAGTCCCATTCCAGTCCCCATCCCATCCCCATCCCCATCCAAAATCCCATCCCATTCCCAGCCCTGTTCTTTGCCCTCATCCTCATCCCCAGCTCCACCCCATTCACCCCCCCAATCCCCTTCCTGTCCCCTTCCCATCCCCTTTCCCAGTCTAATCCTATTTCCATCCCCATCTGCAATCCCCAATCCCCTCCCATCCTCAAATCCCATCTCATTCTTCTCCCTGTCCCCATCCCTGTTCCTTATCCTCATGCCCACCCCATTCACATCTCCAGTCCTTTTCCTGTTCCCAAACCCATTCCCAACTTCATCTCCTTCCCATCCCATTCCCATTGCTGTCCCATTCCCATCCCATTCCCCCCCCC
>NW_020919225.1:0-1478 GCF_003984885.1 Neopelma chrysocephalum | reverse complement strand
ATTGACCAATGCTACAGGAGAACAAGAAGGGAAGAGAAAAAAAAAAGAAAAAAAAAAAAGAGAAAAAAAAAAGGAGGGTAATTTATGGCTTAATATTCTGTGGACGTCTGAGATTTATTACTGTGAATTCTGAGCTATTTTATTACAAGATATTAAGCAAACATTTCTTTGAAACAATAATAAAGAAAACATCAACAAGCCAAACACGAGCAGCAAAAAAAAAAAAACCCCAACGCCAAACAGCACGGACGGTGCTCCCAAAGCCCGGCGGCCGCCAGCAGAAAAAAAGGGGGTGAGAGTGGGGAAAAGAGGGGGTGGGAGGGGGGGAAGGAAAAGTTAAGCCTGGCTTAAGAAATTTGCGCCTCTCCACCCGCCTCCCCCTTCCCCACACCCCCTCCAAGAGCCCCCCGGGCAGCACCCCCAGCTCTGCCTCCCCTCCCCGCCGCATCCCCCCCCATCCCCCGGCCCCCCGGGGGTGCCGGGGGGGGGTTTGGGGGTGCAGGACTTACTTTCCATGCCCACTTAGTTTCAACTAGGGAATCAAGAGAAGCAAAAGCAATTTTTTCCCTTTTTGACACCCGCCTCCCCATTGGCTCCCCCCGGGTCAGCTGACTGTGTCATTCTGTCTGTCCTGGAGCAGAGCCTTCCCTATAACAATCTAGTTCAGACTACAAACTGGAGACAGAAATAAATATTAAAGAAATCACACAGCCAGGTATAGAGGACGATATGAATTCCTATTTTACAAACCCATCTTTATCCTGCCATCTAACCAGTGGCCAAGAGGTGCTTCCCAACGTAGCCCTCAATTCAACTGCCTATGACCCTGTCAGGCATTTTTCTACTTATGGAGCAGCCGTTGCTCAAAACCGGATTTATTCTTCTCCTTTTTATTCACCGCAAGATAATGTTGTGTTTAGCTCCAGCCGAGGACCTTATGACTATGGATCTAATGCTTTTTACCAAGAAAAAGACATGCTTTCTAGCTGCAGGCAAAATTCTATGGGACATAATACACAGACATCAATCGCACAGGATTTTACCAGTGACCAAAACAGGAACACTTCGCAAGAACAAAAAACTAGCATTCAAATATACCCCTGGATGCAGCGTATGAACTCCCACAGTGGTAAGTTTTACAGCTCGGAGATATAAATTAAATAAACTGAACCATCTTTACGACCTTCTCCCTAGCAGAACAGGCTGAGCGACTTTTTATGGCCCCATAAAAACAATAATATAGCTCCTTCACAGTTGCAGCTACAGGCCTTTTATTTGTTAAGTTGTTGCAAGCAAATATGGCTTGTTATGCTCTTTCTAATTAAAAGACTTCGAGAGTGTAAAATATCGATAATAAAGTGCAGCGAGCTCTGCTCGGGAGTTAAGCACAAAATATTACCGGGGTAAAAATAAGTTTTAATGACGGGTGCGGGAAGTGCGGCGGCGGCGGGTTCCCCGCACGAACAGGGGCCGGGGGG
>NW_020919224.1:0-768 GCF_003984885.1 Neopelma chrysocephalum | reverse complement strand
TCATCGGTAAACCTCCGAATTTGCCCTAAAATGAGCATTCCCGACGGAGCACCAAAGGAAGGATGCGCACCTTCCCCCGGGTCGTTCCTGGCTGGGCGAGGCAATCCTCGGCTGCAAGGCACCCCTGGTACGCGTCCGAGGTAGAGACTCTCACGTTAAACCCCTCTCCTTACTAGCAATAGGACAGGACAAGAAGCTAGCGTGTTCCCCACCGGTACCATCCTAGGAAAACCCCGCAGACACCTAAAAGAACTTCCCACCCTCTTTCAGGGGAGTTGAGCCGTAAAATTGCTATTGAGCAATGAGTCGGGATTAAAAGACGGAAGGGGAGCCCCTACGAGAACACGCGTGCAGTAAGGGGAAGGCAGGGACGGGGATGGGGGTAGCGAATGCGAAGCAGACGGCGGCTAACCTGGTCGAAGTAGATGGTCATGGTGCGGTTGCTCATCTCGGAGGGCTCGTGGTTGGTGCTGCGGGTGGCCGAGAAGGCCACCTTGGCGCTGCCCGAGCGCACCGAGATCCCCAGAGAGGAGGTGATGGCGCCGTCGGCCGAGGGGCTGGAGTCGCAGACCACGAGACACTTCCCCTCCAGGACGATGGGCTCCGTGTCGTTCTGCGCCCGCACCGGGCACCCGGCGGGCAGCAGCAGCAGCAGCAGCGGCAGCGCCGCCGCCAGGCAGCAGGAGCAGCCGCCCGCAGGCTCCGGCAGCGCCCCCCGCCGCCGCCGCCCCATGCCCAGCGCCGGGCCGCCGCCGCCGCCGCTCAGGC
>NW_020919223.1:0-3131 GCF_003984885.1 Neopelma chrysocephalum | reverse complement strand
ACCCAGAAACAATTGTAGCACTTCTGATTAGAATTCCTCAAACTCCTCCTAAACCTGAAGAAAGAGCATAAAAGAGAGTTGGAAATGGGGAAAGAATTGGAGGGAGATTTCCATTGAAACTGCTGGGATCAACGGAGGGGTTGAACCTGCCTTCCTCACCCTCAGGGACACCTGTGCTGGGTGGGAAGTGTCAGCTCTGCGTGTTAGTCACTGCTTGGAAGGACTAGAGCAGGGTTTTGCTTCCTAATGTATTTGTGGATTGGTTTGGTTTAGAGTTTGTGCTTTGCTTTGCTTTACCAACAACTTTGACATTGTTTGAAGTGTGTTTTTGCAGCCAGACCCTGTCCCTGACCACCATGAACCTTTAACCTGTGCCAATTTGTATTAATAAAGAGTGTTATTCCTCAGACTGTTGGAGGGAGTCCTTTATAAAGGTGCTGCCAGTTTTCTTCATGCTGGAGTAACTCTTGGAAATATCCACTGAGGGGTTTTCCTTTGGCTGTGATGTCTCAGTCCGCAAAAAAGGGCCCTGGAATTCCCCCCAGCTGGTGGATCTGTTTGGTGGAGGGTTCCTGGGCTCAATATGGGACCCACTAGATCGGACTGACAGGGTTTTTTTTTCACAGGAAAGATGTGATGTCAAAGGGCAGGTGTGACATCATAGGAGAGATGTGACATCACAGGGGAGGATGTGATGTCACGAGGAGGATGTGATGTCACAGAGGAGTCTGTGATGTCAGAGGAAGGATGTGATGTTACGGGGGAGCTATGATGTCACAGGGGAGATGTGATGTCACAGGGATGATATGATATCACAGGAGTGGTGTGATGTCATATGATGAATGTGATGTCATTTGATTAATGTGATGTCATAGGGCAGTTGCGATGTCACAGGAGGGATGTGATGTCACAGAGGAGGATGCGATGTCACAGAGGAGGATGTGATGTCACAGGGATTCTGTGATGTCATAGGAGAGATGTGTTGTCACAGAGGAGGATGTGATGTCACAGGGAGGATGTGATGTCGCGGAGAGGACATGACATCACAGCAAGGATGTGCTCAATAATCTCTCAGAGAACCTAAATGCATCTGTCTGCTCAGATCCGACTTTGGGTCTGCTTGTGGAATGGCATCAGCCACTACAAGGGCATTCTGTCCTGCCCCACCCACAGCTTGTGGGTGCTCATCCTCCCAAATCTGCTGTGCCTTTTGTAATATCATTTGCTTTTCCTGTGGTGCAGAAAGGATTCCTATCCAGAAATCCCAGTCTTTCCAACTGTAATCTGCACTCCCTACATATTCATCTATTCTTTCTCCTACTCCTGGAGGATCCTCCAAATAAGATGGAAGCTCTTTCTTGAATGCTCTTACCTCCTGAGTTGTAAGTGGCACTATTACAGAACCAGAACGTCCTCCTTGCCCCCCCACCAGGCCCTGTCTCAGTGGGATTTGCAGCACTCCAGCAGCACACTGCCTTCCGCCCTTGGTTTTGGAGGGCACAAGATTAGACTACTTTCCTCCCCCCTCATCACTTTCCCTCACAGGGGCACTTTCCTGCAAACGATGCTGTGGTTCTGTCTGTCTGTCCCATTGAGAAGGTGGAGGTAATTCTTGAAACACGTCCCAGTTTAAATCTTTCTCCTTTTCCTTTTTAGTCTTGCTTTGGTTTTCTCCTTCTTTCATATACTCTAGTTTTATGGAAGAAGTTTGTTTGAACCACGCATCACCACAGTCTTTTTCACTTGTTTCCTTCCACTACCATCTAAAAAGGTACACAGGGTCTGGATAAGACCTGCATCATAAGACCCAAAACGCGACCACCTAAACCCTCGAGGCAGTGGGTACTGTGACCAACAAAAATAACTGTATTTCACTGTTAGCTCCTTCGTTACTTCTTTTGGTGGGTTTATACTAGCCCAAAATTCCAACATTTTACCTAAGGGACTATCTGGAGGAATAGAAGAGTTGTCACCCTTTTTGCCACATCCCCTATCTGGATTTTTGCCCCTCTTAGGCTCCGACCTTTTACCTCTCTTGTGCATTTTCCTTTTGCTTTCCCCCAGTTCCTACATTTACGCACTGGTGAGATTCCTCAGTCTTTCCCTGTGGACTCCTTTCCAGATTATGACATTTCCTTACCCTTTCTTCCCCTCTCACCTGTCTCTGGACAGTCTCGGGAACCCGATGAACCGTCCCATTCTGGCCACAAAGGAAGGGAGTTGATCACCAAAGCTTCAAAGCAGGGGCTTCCCTATCCCTTACAGCTGCTGGGTTCTCTTGTTCCTCAGCAAACTATACAGATACTTCAAAATGGGGGTCAAAGGCTGCTTCAAAATGGGGTCAAAGGCTGCATAAACAGTAACTTTCTACTCTGCTGCTAAACCAATTAGGACTCTAGTACAAGTTTTGCAAGAACAGTCTTATTATTACTTACACCAGGTAGGAGGTTTCCAGCACAAGATGGATTCTCTTTGTTAGTCTCCTTCATCTTGTGGTTACTTCACATGTCCTTGGAGGGCTCTAAATTCTGGATTCCACATGGCCAGATTTTAGTTCCCCCAGGAGTTCTTCATTGAAGCTTCTCAGGGTTAGTTTGGCAAAACTTAAATTTTCAGTCACCTCATGATCAAACTCTGACAGTAACTGTCTGTGAAAACCAGCTTGGCACCAAGCTGACTAAAGTGGGAGATTTCTTGATGGAGGTGTTCCCTCTTGAGCCTCCTTTTGCTACGAGGGGATTTCTCTGATGGTTCCCTGTTGGCTTCCATTATCCCAGCAGTCCCTGGCTCATCTCTGTAACACATCAGCTGTGCTCCAGTGCGGCTGTTCCATCTCAAGAGTCACCTCAGAGGGGCCCTCACAGGTACCTTGTCCCTCTAAGTTTTTCATGTTATCCCACAGATTTCCTGGAACAAGCCTGATCTTGTGCCCCTCCCCCATCATGGCCAGTTTAGAGCCCTGGGACACTGTGGAACCTCATGGAATCAAGGGGCCACTGTGACACCACAAGGCTTCATGGAACCCAAGGGACCCTGTGACACTGTGGGAACTTATGGAACCCAAGGGATCCTGTGACACTGTCGGGGCCTCGTGGTGCCCAGGGCTGAGGAATCCCGTGGGTGCAGGTGGC
>NW_020919222.1:0-1028 GCF_003984885.1 Neopelma chrysocephalum | reverse complement strand
GTGATAGAAATGCTGGAAGGAGAACCTCCTTATTTTTGGGAGCTTCCTCACAGGGTAAGGTGCAAATACTACACATAACCACTGTCTTTCTAATCTGTCCCATGTTTTGTCTCCCATGAGAAAAAATGCCACTAGTTAGAACTAGTTCAGCCAAGGCCAAGCCAACAAAACAAAGGCCCTGGAGCACATCCGCATCTGCTCTAGCTTTAGTTGCGTCACTCTTGAAAATAACCTGGAAAGCCTGTCAAGTCCATCCTCAGAGAAGCAAAATGTGCTTCTGCTGATGGAGTTCCTCCTATCTTGGTCAGCCACTTAAATCAGCTGTCAAGGCAAGATCATTTGGATGTTGGAAGAGCTGTGGCTGCACTGGGGCCTTTTTCTTGGGGTTGGAAAATCATTTGGAACCCTCTGCCCGGGAAGAAACTGCCACTGGAGGAGGGAGTGTCAAAAATGGGGTCTGGGTGAGCAGTTAGGGAGATGAAAGAAAGAGGTAAAGTCCCGTGTTTCCTTTTCCTCAGGCCATGCAACTCGTCATTTCCCATGGGATACCGCAGCTGCAAAACCACGAGAAACTGTCCCCTGCACTGCAGCACTTTCTGAAATGCTGCTTGCAGGCAGACGAGGACAGTCGCTGGTCTGCTGAGGAACTTCTGAAGGTAAAATGCAAAGTGGCTGCCAGTGACACAACTGTCCCATGCATCGGTGTTCTTGTCTGCTAAACTCCAAGGCATCGGGTCCCCCACCTCGTACTAATCCCCAGAAATGTTCTGTCCTCTGATCATTTTGGTGGCCCTGGTTTGTATCTAAGGTAGCATATTCAGTTTTCTCTGGTTCCTAAGGCCAGGAACGGAGCCCTGAAATGCTGCTGGTGGTGGAAGAACCCAATAAAATCAGTGCCTGCCAAGTGGTCCAGGAAGTTGGCTGTGGGAAGGAAGGGGCTGGGGGGAGCTCCCCATGAGCCCAAACCCTACTGGGAGAAATATTTCTTGGTGACCTTGAGTTTCCTGAAGAGCACCTTATGCTCCTCA
>NW_020919221.1:0-989 GCF_003984885.1 Neopelma chrysocephalum | reverse complement strand
CTAAATATTGGTGGGGTTGCACATGAACCCAGGCAGGTTTTCCTGGCAGGACCTCCCCATCCATGTGCTGCCAGTGTGTTAAAAAATGGGAATTCTATCCCAAGAATTCCCCTGACTGCTGGGATGACACTTGTGTGTGACACCCAGGGGCAGAGTTACTGTTCCTGTGCCCAACTCCCCCTAATTTCCAGCCTACAGGAATTTTCTCCCCATTTTTTTTCCTGGGAAGCAGCACTCTAAAAATAACTTTGCCCTATGGCAGCCTTGTCATCTGGGACGTTACAGCTCCAGGAAAAGTGGGCATAAAAGGCAGAATTGCAGCCACTTTTCAAAGGGATATTTTTAGAAAGGGAAGACTAGGAGAGAAAAAAAAAAAAAGCAGCTCTCTCCGAACGAGGTAGGAAGAGCTATTTTTGATCACTTTATCAGCAGAAGATTGCTACCCTGACCTGGATATATATATTTTCTGGATGGCAATTTTCAGTTTGAAACATCAGGCAACACGTGTGGCAAAAAAAGGAGGAGTGAGAAAATCAGGCAGAGAGGGGAAGCATCGAGGAAATAAAACCAAAGGGAGTCACTTTTATTCATCCCAGGCAATTAAACCCGAGTTTTGCTGTGCCTGGGCTTGGCTCAGAGCTCATCCTTTGCAGGGGTTGGTCCTTTATGTGCCTTTAGGTGATGATATGAAAGAAAGGAAACTGAGGCTCAGCGTCTTCCATGGAGTTCACTCCTTCTTTTCAGAGGTGGGATCTTCCTTCTACCTCGTCAATCTTCACCTCCAAACTCTTTCTGCCTTAAAAAATAAAAAAAAAGCTTTTCTAGGCAGTCTGGTTTCTGCTGTGTCAGGTTTTGGCTCCTCTGGTAGGACCCAGTTTTCCAATATCTGTCTCTGTCCGTGGCCTTCACTTCCAAAGGGTCACTGGGAAGGGTCACAGTTCCTTTGGGTGCTGAATCTGCTTTTCCCTTGGCTTCAAAGTGCCAGAGGG
>NW_020919220.1:0-490 GCF_003984885.1 Neopelma chrysocephalum | reverse complement strand
CAAGTCCAGGTTTAGGGAGGTCCCCATTGCCCCTTTCCGGGGGGTCGGAATTGAGTCTCTGGGCAGGAAAAGGGGGTCCCCACCCCTCATTTTTTTTTGGGGTGGGGGCCAAATCTGGGTCTCCTGCCCGTTTTCCTTGGGGGGGGCTCTGGAACAGGAGGGGGTCAGATCCAGGTCTGTGGTTTAGGGGGGTCCCCACTCCCTCTCCTTCCATGGGGGGTCAAGTTCAGGGGGGTCCCTTTTTCCCCCATTTCAGGGGGTCAAGTCCAGGTTCGGGGGGGTCCCTACTCCCCCTTTTTTCAGGGGGTTCAGGTCCAAGTCTGGGGTTTGGGGGGGGTCTCCACGCCCCTCGTTTTGGGGGGCAGTCACATCCCAATCCACGGGTCAAGGGGGGGGTCCCTGCTCCCCCATTTCAGGGGGGTCAGGTCCAGGTCTGTGGTTTAGGGGGGGTCCCCACACCCCCTCATTTCGGGGAGGGGGTGGTCAAGTC
>NW_020919219.1:1195-1671 GCF_003984885.1 Neopelma chrysocephalum | reverse complement strand
GCTGGGATGGCACTGGGAGGGGCTGGGATGGCACTGGGAGGGGTTGGGATGGCACTGGGAAGGACTGGGAAGGGACTGGGATGGCACTGGGAGATGGTGGGAAGGGCTGGGAGGGGCTGGAAGGGCACTGGGAGATGGTGGGAGGGCACTGGGAATGACTGGGATGGCACTGGGAGGAGCTGGGATGACACTGGGAGGAGTTGGGATGGCACTGGGAGGGCACTGGGAGGGGCTGGGAAGGCACTGGGAGATGATGGGAAGGGCCAGGATGGCACTGGGAAGGCACTGGGAAGGGCTGGGATGGCACTGGGAGGAACTGGGAGGGCACTGGGAGGAGCTGGGATGGCACTGGGAGATGGTGGGAGGGCACTGGGAAGGGCTGGGATGGCACTGGGAGGGGTTGGGAGGGCACTGGGAGGGGCTGGGATGGCACTGGAAGGGCACTGGGAGATGGTGGGATGGCACTGGGAAGAGTT
>NW_020919219.1:621-1185 GCF_003984885.1 Neopelma chrysocephalum | reverse complement strand
GAGGAGGAGGAGAAGAAGGAAAAGAGGAGGAGGGAAAGGAGGAGGAGGAGAGGAGGAAGAAGAGGAGGAGGGAGAGCAGGAGGAGGAAAAGGAGGAGAAAGGAAGAGCAGGGGGAGGAAGAAAAGGAGGAGGAGGAAGAAGAGGGGGAGGAGGAAGAAAAGGAGGAAGAGGAGGAGGAAGAGGAAAAGGAGGAAAAAGAGGGGGAGGAGGAGGAAGAGCAGGAGAAGGAAGAAGAGAAGGAGGAGGAAGAAAAGGAGGAGGAGGAAAAGGAGGAAGAGCAGGGAGAAAAGGAGGAGGAGGAGGAAAAGGAGGAGGAGGAAGAGCAGGATGGAGGTTTGAGGGGTCTGAGAGGGAGGAGGAGGGAGAGGGAAGGGCCGGGGGGGGTTTCTGTCCCTGTTCCCACAGGGAATGTTCGTGCCCGGAAAGCCCGGGATGGGATCTGGGAGGAGGAGAGGGAGGAGACCACATTCCCTCCTTCCCAGCGGATGGACCTGGACCGTCGGCGGGAAGAGGCCCGGAATCCCAATTCCTGGGATCCCATTACTGACTCCATTCCCTCAATCC
>NW_020919219.1:397-611 GCF_003984885.1 Neopelma chrysocephalum | reverse complement strand
CGGCGGGAGGAGGCCCGGAATCCCAAGCGGAAGCCGCGGCTGATGGAGGAGGACGAGTTGCCCTCGTGGATCCTGAAGGACGATGCCGAAGTCGAACGTTTGACCTGCGAGGAGGAGGAGGAGAAGATGTTCGGCCGCGGCTCCCGGCACCGCAAGGAGGTGGATTACAGCGATTCCCTCACGGAAAAACAGTGGCTAAAGGTATCCCTGAATC
>NW_020919219.1:0-387 GCF_003984885.1 Neopelma chrysocephalum | reverse complement strand
CTCTGGGATCCCCATTCCAGCGATTCCCTCACGGAAAAACAGTGGCTCAAGGTACCCCCCAATCCCCAGTTTCCTCAGATCCCGGTTTTCCTGGATCCCAGTTTTCCCAGATCCCAGTGGGATTCCCCAATCCCAGTTTACCCTGATCCCAGTTTCCCCCAATCCCAGTTTCTTGGATACCAGCAGGATCCCCCAATCCCACTTTCCCCCAGATCCCACTTTCCCCAGATCCCAGTTTCCCCGGATCCCAGTGGGATCCCCCAATCCCACTTTCCCCCAATCCCAGTCCCCCAATCCCAGTTTTCCCAGATCCCAGTTCCCCCAGATCCCAGTGTCCCCTGATCCCAGTTTTCCCGGATCCCAGCAGGATCCCCCGATCTCACTTCC
>NW_020919218.1:0-1116 GCF_003984885.1 Neopelma chrysocephalum | reverse complement strand
GCTGCTCTGCTGGGACTCTTTTCTGCCCCAGCTCTGCACAGAGGCCCTGACCCTGCAGCTGCAGAGAAGTCAGAGAGGAAAGATGTCAGGCAAACAAGCCAATGCAGAGTTCTTTATTTGGTTTAAGCACACAGCAAGTAAAATTCCCAATTTGTACAGCCTCTGGGCCAGGCTAGAAAGGCAAACACTGAATTGAAAATTATATATGTGTTTATATATATATATACTTACATATATAAAGATTTTTTGGTGTGAACAAATTCTCAAAAAATAACACCCCTACCAAGAGCAAAAAATAGAGAAGATATGGTGGGCCTTTACTGAAATCCATAACAGGATTGGCCTTTAATGAGGTATATAACATGCAGAAGAAGGAGAGTTTATTGCTTCTGAAAAACACCCAGTTGTCAGTGTCCTCAGGGCATCCTTGAGCTCCTGGTTCCTCAGGCTGTAGATGAGGGGGTTCAGTGCTGGAGGTACCACCGAGAACAGAACTGCCACCACCAGATCCAGGTATGGGGAGGAGATGGAAGGGGGCTTGAGGTAGGCAAATGTGCCAGTGCTGACAAAGATTGAGACCACAGCCAGGTGAGGGAGGCAGGTGGAAAAGGCTTTGTGCCGTCTCTGCTCAGAGGGGATCCTCAGCACAGCCCTGAAGATCTGCACATAGGAGAAAACAATGAAAATGAAACATCCAAAACAAAAAGAAGCACTAACCCCAACAAGCCCCAGTTCCCTGATGTTGGAGTGTGAGCAGGAGAGCTTGAGGATGTGTGGGATTTCACAGAAGAACTGGCCCAGGGCATTGCCCTGGCACAGGGGCAGGGAAAATGTGTTGGCTGTGTGCAGCAAAGAATAGAGAAAGCCAATGGCCAAGGCAGCTGCTGCCATGTGGGCACAAGCTCTGCTGCCCAGGAGGGTCCCGTAGTGCAGGGGTTTGCAGATGGCAACGTAGCGGTCATAGCACATGATGGTGAGAAGGAAATACTCTGCTCCAAGAAAGAAGACAAGCAGAAAGACCTGTGCAACACATCCTGCATAAGAGATGGTTGTGGTGTTATGGAGGGATTTGTGCATGGCTTTGGGGACAGTGGTGCAGATGCAGCCCAGGTCTGT
>NW_020919217.1:0-865 GCF_003984885.1 Neopelma chrysocephalum | reverse complement strand
CAGGGACAGCTGGAGGGAGCCCAGAGGGGCAGAGCAAGGGCTGCCTGAGGCTGTTGCTGTGCTGCTGAGCTGGGCCGGGCTCCTGGCACACAGGGAGCTCCTGGCAAGCAAGAAGAGCTTCAAAGAGACAGCTCTGCTGGTGAGCAGCTCCTCTGCACAGCCCAGCAGGGCTGAGGGCACTGCCTGCAGCACCCAGGGCACAGGAGAGAAGGCAGAGAGATGAGAGGCAGCCTGGGCTGGGAGGTGACTGAGCTCTCACTACAGGAGAAACCTTCCCAGCATTTGAAGGAAGAATTCTCTGGCTGTAGGAAAGTTCAACTTGCCATCCTGGAGGCATCTCCTAAAGCTGGCCCATCCCACAGCTTCTAGGATCTTTCAGCAGGACTCTCCCAGTTGCTGCAGTGCAGAGGAAGTGGCCACATGGCAGAGCAGGGCAGGAGCTGCAGGCAGCAAGGGCAGAGAGGAGAAGGGAGCAGGAGGTTGAAGGGATCCTGGGGGTGGAGGACAGGGCAGAGCTGCTCAGGGGAAAGAACCTTGTCAGCCCTTTGCCACGCTCAGGCTCTGGCTGCAGAGCAGTGCAGGGGAGTTCCTGCAAGTGCCTCTCCCAGCTGCCAAATGCCCCCAGTGGCAGGAGCTGTCAGGATGGCTCTGCTGGATTTCCTGGGATGCAGCAGGAGAAGCTGCTGCAGAGCAGGACTTGCTGCTGCCCCCTCAGAGGCCCAGGGCAAGAAGGTTCCCTGTGCCAGGGCTGGCTGTGGGCTGGGAAGGTGGGGGTGCAGCCAGGGGTGCCCAGGGCTGTGGTGCAGAGCAGGGTCCTTCCCCCAGGGCTCTGTGTGCTGGGGCAGGGACTCTGCTGCCTGCCAGG
>NW_020919216.1:0-1009 GCF_003984885.1 Neopelma chrysocephalum | reverse complement strand
TGAAGGAATTATAGAGGTGTGATTCAATCATTTTGTCCTGCAGGTTTTAGTGATGGCAAATCAGAAATATTTCAGTAAAATGAGTTGTTTATTATGACAAATGAACAGAAAATTCATCACACAATTGAACAGATAAGACCGTAAAAAGAGTTATTTACTACACAGTAGAAAGCCAAAACCTCCTAGTAATGTAGTGTCCAACAGGACAGTGCAGACTATCAAAGTCATTCTATTAAAGCAATTGGATCAAAGCCAGCAAAAAGAAACAATCCTGAAGCACAGATTGAGGTAACTCACCCCACAACCACAGGGGGTAGTTCTCTCTCTTTCACTTAACCCCTGGGCAGTGACCATGAAGAGCTGTCCCTGCTTCATGGGGGAAGCTCCACACACTTCAAGGAAGTCTGGGGAAGAATCTGCCACATGACAGACGGATGGGGCTTTTATGGTTATCAAGGGTTTCACTGCCAGATATATTTGCAGCCAGGGAGCAGCTTCTCTGTCAAATCTTGCTTCAAAGAGCAGGATGTGTGTTTGAAGTTTCATGAAGCATTTTGGGTTTAGCATAATCCAACATTAAAAACAGCACATTGACACCAGCAGGAACTCACCACAGAGAGTGTGTATTGTTTGTATTCTCTGACCATTTTTTAGGTATTGTCAGAGCAGAGCATCCTGCCAGAAATGGCCCCTTGATTCGATGAGGTTCCACAAACTCTCAGGGTTCCTTTGGTTCCATGAGGCCTCTCAATGTCACAATGGAGCCTTGGTTCCATGAGGTTCCACAGTGTCTCTTAGATCCTTTGGTTCCTTGAGGCCCCGCAGTGTCACAATGGCCCTTTGATTCCACGATGTTCCAAAATATCCCAGGGTTCCCTTGGCTCCAAGAGGCTCCCCAGTGTCGCACCGGCCCCTGGATTCCAGGAGGCCCTGCAGTGTCCCAGTGGCCACTCGGTTCCATTAGCTCCTGTTCTGGTTTAGCTCAATTTCCCCATCCCATCCTGTGCTC
>NW_020919215.1:0-499 GCF_003984885.1 Neopelma chrysocephalum | reverse complement strand
GGAGCCTGTGTCCCATCCCAGTCACCAGCAACACTCCAGCATAAGGGTATCTATTCAGGGATGATGGCCTGCAAAGGTGGGCAGGATTTTGTGGCCATCCTTCTTGCAGATAAAGTAACAAAGGGAGGGTGCAGGAGGAAGAGGCTGCGTTTTAATTCTCTGGGCAATACTTTGCAGGGTCGAAGGCAGCACTGTTCAGCTGTAGATGAGCGAATTCTGGCAAGTGCAACTATTCTGCAGTGCTCAGGGACACATGACGGGAGAGTCCACTGCACTGGCCTGCACATGCTCTCGTGATGAGGGCCCCATAAGCCCAGAGTGACACCCGTGTTCATACATGTCGACAATGAACGTGACAAAAATCTCTATGCTCTTCTAAGGCCAGGAAAACTGGACACTGTGTTGAGGAGATGCAGAGGGCCACCCAGGCAGGGCAGGACTGCAGTACACCGTGGAAGGACAGAGGACCCAGAGAGGGCACAGAGGGGGCATGAGATGG
>NW_020919214.1:0-4298 GCF_003984885.1 Neopelma chrysocephalum | reverse complement strand
CTGCATCACCAACCGCTACAGGTGTCGGCCCTGCTAAAGCTGCTGGCGACATCCTGGGGCAAGAACCTCCAAGACCTTACAATATGGGGCTGGGTAGGAGATAGAGCTTTGGGACATTTTGTTTAGAGCTTCAGGGTGATGTTTCCTTTTCCCACTCTTCCATCTCTTTCCTTTGCTGTCTGTGTCTCCCCAGGCCAGCCCAGAGGGACCTGTTGTCCTCCCTCCCTCTGCAGGGCAGGCAGATGGACACCCTGCAGGAGCTCCACTGCATCTTAGTGGCTGCTCCTCCTGTTCCCTGTGAGCCAATTCCTTTTCTTCTTTAGACTCAATAAAATTGTTGTGCACCCAAGCCTGGGCTCCTGAGTCTTCCTTCATCCTGTGAAAAGCCTTCCATATTGCTTAGGGAAGAAGGTGGAAGAAGCAGAGGATGGAACTCCCTGTAGTGCCCTTTCCTTGGGAGATGACAAAAACATCCCTGGCTACTCAACAGCCAAAGATCACCAGCAAGACCATGGCACCAAAGGCTGACAGCAGTGGTCAAGGGAAACAGCAATGGCTGGGCACAGCCCTCAGCCTCATCTCTTCTTGTCCCCTTCATTCCCTTTTCTGAGGTCCATGGCCAGCACAGAGGAGCACAGGCAGATGAGAAATGTACCTCAGACAGTCCCTCAGCACAGGCAGGACCCAGCTCCTGCCCAAGATGCAGGGTAGTTCACAAGTCCAGACTGGTATCAGCCATACCCAACATATGCAGTGGGAAATGACTTTTGGCTGAGTTTATGCCAATGACTTATGGCTTTACTATTAATTCATAACATTTCTCCCATGTTTGAATGAATCTGACCCACAGAAAAGGGAAAAAAAGTGAAAGTGAGAGAGAAAAAGGGACAAAGCATTCTATGAGCAATCTCTGAGTGTTTAGGGTAATCTTTTTCTAATCCCTCACATCTTAATACATAATCTGATTACCAAAATAAAAGGCAAAAAGGGTAATATTAGATGAACAATCACAGGATGCAACATCTTATTAAGAATTGCAGTTGCTCTTGGTGACCACCCGAAATGGTGTTCTCCATCTTTTTTTCAGCCACTCTATCACCCACTGGATTTCTTCTACATCGGGGGAATGGTACTCAAAGTTTTCTGTCCATTTTCCTGACCTTGTTTCAAGGGCAGTTTTCTCATCCAGGCAAGATTCATTCCCACAGGAATAGGCTGCAGGTCTTAACGTCAGTGTATAATTAAGTCATAACAATTGGCAAGATACAGCAGGAGCTGAATAACTACAATCATATCCCATAATGTCAACAAAGTTACAAACACAAACCTTGGGGTAACAATAATAATAACTTGTAACAATAACGTTGTCTACAAATACCAAATTACAAGGGTTTCCCATACAGGCAGAGCCATCCCATCAGGAGAGAGTGTCTCCATTCTGTGGGTCGACCTTGTTAGTATGTGAAGCAAATTTGTTTCCTTCTGGCAATGATTATCATCCAAGAAGAATAAGCAGACCTTTGGTGGTTAACTTGATCTTCAGTGGGGTGTGCTGGTGTCATTCCTGGAAAGCAGAAACATTACAAGTCTCAGCAGAGTTGGTCCAGACAGGTTTCCTCTTAGTCTCCCAAGTTGTTTAACAGCTTGGAAAAATGCCAGAAGTTCCTTTTCCCACTCAGAATATCTCTATTCTGTCTCTTTAAATGCAGTTGAGTTGAATAATAAGGAGCTCTTTGGTCCATCAGGGCCTATTTGGCCCTGACATTCCTTGGGAGGAATCTCAGCTTCCGCTGCTTACTCTACCTTTTCCGGGGGGACTCCTGAAATTAGAAAATTACGTATTTACATGTCCAGAGGGAGTGACACTGTAAAATTTTGACAAGTGCAGCCTATGCAGTTGTAGGGGAAAGTTTATACCCCTGTGGGATCTGATAAAGGTGTTTTGCCCTCCCTCCCAAACAAGTGCAAATTGAGCTTTGTCATGTTCCTGGCACTGAAACATAAAAAACCATTCCTTTAATATCCAGGGTTGCCCCCAGGAGGGGGATGCCCTCTGAATTTGAGTTACAAGTTCTGCAGAATTTAGCACAGCAGCGGTTAAAGGTGCGGTGTTGGCATTCAATCAGCTGGAATAAACTGTAAGCCACGACTGTCTGTTTGGCCAGAAAAGAGAATTAGAAAGGGAGTGTGAGCAAGTGATAGTCCATCTTTTCTCCAGATCTGTTCCCAGCCTGTCAATGCCAGCACTCCACAGCTGCTGGTAATGTGGCTGTCAGGTTTGCAATAGTGGATAGCACAGCTGTTAGTGGGGCCAAATGAGCCAGAACGACAGAAATTCCACCTCATGTCAGTGTAAAAATCCAGCAATCCCTGAATCAGAGAGTGCAGGTGCCACATGGAGCAAGCACTCTGCAGCCTCTGGATTCCTTTTAGGGTTGGGGTTAACACTGGAACAGAAGGACCACACACTCCCATCCCGGGATGGGATGCCAGGTTTGATTGTTCTGAACATCAAAACCCAAAATAGTTTTCATTGTGATCTTTAATTAGAAAGTCAGTGGCTGACATCCACTTCTCACCAAGGAGCCATAATTAACCTCAGCAGTTCATGTGTCGCCCTTGCTCCATTTGCTACAGGGATTTTAAATCTTTGCTGTCCAGGTCGTACACGTGACTTCTCAACATCCCACTGTGTTAGTGTTGAATGTTGTGCTCCCGTATCTATTAGAAATGTTATTAGTTGTTGACAATAACCAATTGAAATGCAAATGTCTGGGCTATTATTGTAATTGTATTGATTGTTTTCCACTTGCTGGATTTCAGTCTCACCTGGCTTGTGGCCATAATGCTCTGGCAAATCAGCCTGTTCGAATGAGCGATTTTTCGTGTGTGATTTTCTGCTCTACCCCAAAGTTTCGTAGTGGATCTGGCTTCATGCATGGGAGAATTTGGGAGGGATAAAGAATCATCTTTCCCTTGTTCTATGTTATCAGGATCATCCCTCTTGAAAGAATCCTGGACATCCCACTGACTGTACTGACCCAGCTGGATGGATGCTCAAACAGGACTGACATCCCATCAGGTGGATTAACACTGAAAGCATGAATGAGATCCTATCAGCTGGATTGATGCTGGAAGTAGGACTGGTGATCTCTTTTTTCTCTCTTTTCCTCTTTTCCTTTTTCTTTTCCTTTCTTTCTTTTTCTTTCTTTCTTTCTTTCTTTCTTTCTTTCTTTCGTTCTTTCTTTTGTTCTTTCTCTCGTTCTCTCTTTCTTTCTTTCTTTCACTCTTTCTCTCTTTCTCTCTTTCATTCTTTCTTTCTTTTTCTTTCTCTCTTTCTCTCTTTCCTTCTTTCCCTCTTTAATCCGTCTCTCCATCTTGAATTTCTCTCTTCCTTTTCAATCTATCTCTTTATCCAAAACCCCCTGCCATGTGTTTATATAGTAAGGCATGGACTAACATATCCATTTCCAAGCCAAGTGTGTAATTTCCTACTAACGCATTCTGATTGTTTGCAGACTCTCTGATTTTTGTTGTTCCTTTCAACCATGAGCAGTTACGAATCTTAAGTGCTTCCTTCCCCTTAAGGATGGGACCCCACAGTCTGCATAATTTGATTATGGCAGATATTGATCCCAAATTGGGAATCATCTCATCCCTGGATGTCTGGACAGCACCTGGGCATTGCCAGGTGCTAAAGGACTGTAGGAGGTATGGGTGTCATCTGCCTTTGAGCGTGTGTGCTACTCATAGACCATGAACAGGGCAATGTAGGGGAGGAAAAGGAAGAGATCGGGTTGTGGGCTGTCCCCACATATTGTTTTTCCAATCCCCACTTCTTCCACCCTTTGAAGCCTCTTTCCCTGAAGGCCATTGGCCATGAACTAACCAAGGATGTCTTCATCACCTCAAAAGGGAAAAGGCATAATATGAAAACCACTGCAAGGAGTCCTACTCCTTGCTTCTCCACCTTCTTCCCTGAGGAGACTGGAAGAGTTGTCATGGAAAGAAGGAAGACTTGGAGGCCAAGGTTTGGATGCACAACTTTAATGAGTCTAAAGAAGAAAAGGAGTTCGCTCATAGAGAGCACCAGGGCCAGCCATTAAGATGCAGTGGAGCTCCTGCAGGGTGTCCATCTGCCTGCCCTGGGCTGGCCTGGTAAGACACAGAAAGCAAAGGAAAAAAAAGGAAGAGCAGGAAGAGGAAACATCACCCTGAAGCTCTAAACACAATGTCCTGAAGCTCTATCTCTGGCCTGGCCCCATGTTGTGAGGTCTTGAAGGTTCTTGGCCCAGGAC
>NW_020919213.1:0-651 GCF_003984885.1 Neopelma chrysocephalum | reverse complement strand
TTGGTTGGAAAAAAATGTAAGTTTTTGGGGAGAAAAGGTGATTTTTTGGGGGGAAAAAACAGGATTTTTGGAAATACGGTTTTTTGGGGGGAAAAAATGGGAGATTTGGGGAAAAAAGGTGTTTTCTTGGGAGAAGTGATTTTTTTTCGAAAGTAAGGGGTTTTTTGGGGAAAAAACAGGAGATTTGTGGGGAAAATAGGGGGATTTTTGTGGGTTGTTTTGGAGGGGGAATGGGAGATTTGGGGAAAAACAGGAGGGTTTTTGGAAATACGTTTTTTGGGGGGAGAAAAAATGGGAAAATCAGGCAAAAAAGGCGTTTTCTCAGGAGAAAAAAAAGTAACTTTTTTTGTTAAGCAATGGGTTTGGGGAAAAATGGGAGATTTGAGAAAAAAAGGTGTTTTCTCGGGAGAAAAAAAAGTGATTTTTTTTGGAAAGTAAGGGGTTTTTTGGGGGAAAAACCAGGAGAGTTGGGGGAAAAATAGGGGGATTTTTGGAAATATGGTTTTGGGGGGGAAAAAATGGGAAATTTTGGCAAAAAGGTGTTCTATTGGGAGAAAAAAGTGACTTTTTTTTGAAAGTAATGGGTTTTGGGAGAAAAACGGGAGATTTGGGGGAAAAATAGGGGGATTTTTGAAATACGGTTTTTGGGGG
>NW_020919212.1:0-1799 GCF_003984885.1 Neopelma chrysocephalum | reverse complement strand
TGGGGACGGTGCTTGGACAGCCCCAGTCAGACCCTGTTTCCTGCTGTACCCCAGATTCCTGGATGCCCAAGGGACTGCCCCGTGTGCCCTGAGCCTCTCCCAGCCCCTGAGGGGACACCCCAGAATGCTCCAACCTGCCCTGCTCTGGGTCCACATGGGGGGGGTGAAGGGGATCTCCTGTGCAGAGACTCCCAGGAGCCCCCTGAGCCACTGTGCTGGTCATGGGAACAGATACACATGAGGTCACAGAGAGTGGCTTTGCTGCAGGGGTTTATTGATCATTCAGGGGAAATGGCCCAGGGCTGCCAGGGAATCAAGAGGGTCCTCCAGGGATGATCATCTCCTCATGCCACTGGAGAGAGACAGGACACAGGTGTCACCACCACTTCCAGTCCTGAAAGACAGAGCCCAAAATGTCACCCCCTGATGTCCAATGAGACTTGAGAGGGGCCTTGTCCTGACCCCTCTCCCTGCAGGCACTGCTCACCTCAGACATCCAGGGATGCAGCCACACGTTTCTCACGAACAAGCCCCACCACCTTCTCAACCACAGGGGGCTGGGGAGAAAGACAGGCTCAGAGACACACTGGGCTGAACTGGGATGTACTGGGAGCCAGGGGCAAGCAATGGGGTCCTTGGGGAAGGTGCCTCTGGGCAGAAACAGGGTCCAGGAGTTTGTGTGGTCCTGCCCAGGAGCACTGGGGGGTCCTGGAAAAGAGGCACAGCTGGGGAGGGGGTGACCCTGGGGCATCTGGGGGGAGTCCTGTGGTGTCAGGGATTGGAATGCAACAGGGGCCCTCGGGAAGTGGGTTCCTGGGAAAATTCTGGGGGGCAGAATTGTTCTCTGGGCAGGCAGTAGGGTGCACTGGGGTGTGCTGGGTCAGACTGGGGTGGCCGGGAGTGTCATGGCCATGTGAGGCGAGGACCCGACTCAGGCAGAACTCCTGGTACCCACCTGAGCCGTCTTCAGGATCCCAACGTCCCCTAAATCCAGCTGCAGAGAGACCAGGAGCCCTGGCTGGTCACTGGGATGTCCCCGGTGCCAGCGAGGGATGGGGGGACCAAAGTGTCCCCCAGTTCCCAGACTGGATGCCCTCCAATCCCCCCGGCCCACTCACCTCCCGCAGATCATTTTGGGTTCCTGCCAAGAGTCCCTGGGCAAGGAGAGCAAAGGGTTGCTCAGGATTGGCCCCTGTGGGGCTGGGGGAGGGACACGGGTGTCCTCAGCCCCTCCAGCCCGTGGCTGCCCCCCGTCTGAGGGGGAAAATCCCCTCTGCTCCCCCTGCTCCCACTCCACCCAGTTTCACCTCCAACCCCTGTGCCTGCAGGGCCCAGGGTGGAGATGGAGACAAGGAGAGCCAGGGGAATTCAGGGCCTGCAGGGAGGGTGGGGGGAGGCTGGGGGGACCCAAAGATGCTGAACTGGGGTAACTGGGGAGCCCACAGGACTGGGATTGGGGTGCTGAAGGGGCACTGGGGGGGATGCAGGGGAGGGGAAAGGAATTCAAGTGTAGGGACATGGGGACTGCAAGGGAGAGGCTTGGTGGGGACAGGAGGATGATGGAGGAGGACAAAAACAAGGGGACTGGGAGATGGTTGGGAGTAGAGAGTGAGTCAAGGAATGGTCTTGGGAGGTACCAGGGCAGTGGCCTGGGTGAAAGACAAAGGACTGAGGGGAAGGACGGAAAGATAAAGTTTGGGAATGATCAATGGGAGGATGTTTGGGGACCCTGGGTAGGACACACAGGAGATCCTGGGGAGGAGATGCCTGAGGGGACCAAAAAGGATGGGATGGGAGGC
>NW_020919211.1:0-1046 GCF_003984885.1 Neopelma chrysocephalum | reverse complement strand
AAATGGCAAGTCAAACATAGCAAATACTTGCTGCAGTCATACAGAAGCATCTAAAAGGCATTTCCATGACATCTGCTATTCTCTTGCAACTCTACAGGCATTCCAGGGATTAGGCACGCACCACTTTGTAGACGCTCAAAACTGGCCGTGCATCAGAAAATCTAGAATGTGTTTTTTTAAAAATCTTAATCCACACATCTTATTTACCCTTTCCCTTGTACTGTGCACTATTCAGATAGAGGTTCTGAGTGTAATTACCACATTTGAAAGAGCTCCTTGAATGAGTTTCTTCTGCAGTTCTCTCTCCCTGTGCCTCTCCTCCAGAGCCGCCAGTCTCCTCTGGTTGTCCTGCACCTGTTTCTCTGTTGTAGGTCCCTTTGAGGCAGCAGCATGAAGACAAAGCTCCTTATCTTCCAGAAGGCTTGCCTTCCCCTTCTCACATGCATTAGCTTCACAGTCTGCATTTTTATTGCTTGCATTCCTCTTCCATTTTTTGGAAAGCAGTTTTGGGCTCTTCTGTTGCCGTTTCACGTGTTTCCGGGCCCCTGCAGCGTTACTGTCCCCGTCACTGCTCCCGCTGTCACTCTGAGCAGGGCTGGCACAGGCAGCTCCATGCTCTGAACTCTGGGCTTGTAGAGAATTCCCATCTTTCTTCTGCCCTTGTAAACGTGGCCTGGGAACAGGCTCATGTCTCTGCTCTGACAAGGAGGCAGCACCTGACAGTGCCTCGTGCTGCTCACAAGGCACGTTTTGTGTCTCTTTACTGCTGACTTCAAGTGAACACAGTGGAAGGTTCTTGGGCTGTCTTTTAGATGACTCCTCCCCAGAATGACACGCACAAGCTTCCAGTCCTAAACTTCCTACAGACCCCTTCTTTAACCCACTGCTGTCCTTGGTTGCCTCTTTTACACCAAGGGACCCCATTCCCCTGAAGGGCCGATACTTCAAACGTGAATTCTTTTGTCCCTTGGAGCTTTCCTCGTTCTCCTCCCCTGCTAAAATATCGGCCAGCACATCTTCAGGACAGATGCTATTGTTTTTAACTG
>NW_020919210.1:0-6885 GCF_003984885.1 Neopelma chrysocephalum | reverse complement strand
CCAGCGCGCCCACCAAGTTGTTCTCCCGCACGTACGCGCTGTACGACACCTCCTCGAACACCGGCGCGTTGTCGTTCACGTCCGACACCTCCAGCACCAACTCTGCCATGCTCGACAGCACCGGGCTGCCTCGGTCCCTTGCAGTGATGGTGATATTGTAAGCGGATACTGTTTCTCTGTCCAGGGCACTGGCTATTATTAGTTTATAGGTGTTCTCCGATGACGTTTCTAATCTGAAAGGCAGATTTCCGTCCATGTTACAGCTCACTTCTCCATTTTCTCCCGAATCTTTGTCACGGACATTGATCACAGCTACAACTGTGCTCGGGACAGAGTCTTCGGGTATCGGGTTCAAGATAGGCAGGAGGGAAAGGGCTGGCACATTGTCGTTTACGTCTAGAATGTCTATGTGCACTTTGGCGTGCGCACTCAGGCCACCCCCATCCTTGCCTTCAACACTCGCTTCGTAATATTTCCTTTCTTCATAATCTAATAGGCCTGTAACCTTCACGTCCCCTGTCTTGGGGTCCAGAGAGAAGAGCTGGCGAGCGCTCTTTGCGATGTCACTGAATGAGTAAGTAATTTCTGCATTTGTACCTTCGTCACTGTCAGTAGCTTTCACCTGAAAAGCTAAGGAGCCCTCTGGCAGGTTTTCCATCAGTCGAACCTTGTAGATCTCTTTGGTGAATACTGGTGGGTTGTCATTTGCGTCAGTCACGTTAATCTTTATCTGGGCTGTCCCGGATCGGACTGGATCCCCACCATCCAGCGCCGTCAGTATCAAATTGTGATTTCTCTGTTCTTCTCGATCTAAGATTTTCTCCAATACCAGTTCCGCGTGTTTCGTCCCATCAGGGCTCTCCCTCACTAAGAGAGAGAAGAGTGGATTGGGGGTAAGTTCGTACTTTTGTAAAGAGTTTGCCCCAATGTCGGGGTCTCTGCCACTGCCCAGTGGGAACCTGGTCCCAGGAGGCGTCGACTCGATCATTTCTATGGTAACAAATTCTTTGTCGAACTGCGGCACATTGTCATTGATATCCTGGATAGTAACGCTCACAGGAAACATGTCGAAAGGGTTCTCCATGACTGCCTCCAAGCGGAGGGCACAGGGCGACACGGCCCCGCAGATGCCCTCTCGGTCTATCCTCTCGTTTACCCGCAGATTTGTATTACCTTCCCCGAGAGTGAAGTACTGTTTTTCGTCACCAGCGACTATCCGCAGCTTGCGCGCCGGCAGCTCGTCGGCGCTGAGCCCCAGGTCCCGAGCCAGCGGCCCCACTAGCGAGCCTCTGGGCAGCTCCTCGGCGATGGAGTAGCGGAGCCGCTCCGGCCCCGCCCGGCAGCACAACGGCAGGAGCACTGCCAGCAACGCGACCCGCCCGGCAGCTGCCCAGACCTGGGCTGCCGGTCTGACCTTCATTCTGCGGACGACTTTAGATTAGGCTTTCCGAGCAGCTGAACCGGTATCCGAGAGAAATAAATGTGTGAAATCCCTGTGCTGGTCGGAGCACGGCTGAGTCGAGCGGTTCCTGCTTTTCTCCCTGCTCTGCGCTGTGCGGAGCAGCAATGAGCGGGCGCCGGGGAGGAGCCGACGGCGGAGCTGCTTCTCCGCCTTGGCCAACAGTGACACCCTGAGTCTGTGTCTGAGAACGGCATCGTCCGAGAGAAAGAATAGCTCGAAGGTCCTGCTCTGCAAGTCCTTCAGTTAGTACGGATCGGAAAATAAATAGGTAATCGGTACCGCGAAACAGAAAACTTCTCTTTGTGCTGTAAGGGTCCATCTAGGAATTCCCATTGTCTGAATCCCTTACGCTTGCAAGTCTTCTGCAGGACAAATCCTCCCCCGTTGCTTGAAGGATGTGCAGCAGGACCTTGATTTCACCCCTGCTGTGATCTTACTGATCTCTTCAGTGGGGCGCGGGGTGTTCCCGCTACCGTCTTCTCACCGCCGTGAGAGAAAAGGTAGGACAGAGGGAACGCTGAGGCACTGCTCGAGGGTAGTGGATTTATTTCTGATAGCTGAGAGACCCACAGTTAGCACTAAGTTTTCCCCCTTTGAACAGCGGTCACTGATTTCCAAGCAAAGCCAGGAGTTCCAGCCACTGAGAAAACCACAGCGGTCACACCAGATCTGAGCCCATCTCTTTCGACTTTCAAAGCCCAGCATCATCATATCAGTACCATACAACTCAACACCGAATTCCTTTCATCTGTCTCCTACAAACCACGGCCGATACTGTAGCTGGTCTCAAACCTTAAGAACAATTTTTGGGAAAGGTTGACGGCGGTTACTGTTGCTTAAACAATCAAAAGAAAACAGATAGATCCCTGACGGAAAGCTGTTGTACCTCACCTGTAAATTAGAACCTCGCCTCTCTTACAGCAGAGGAAAAAACAAACACACAAACGAACAAACAAAAACAACAACAAAAAATCCCGAGGGAGGGCTGTATCATCACAGCCCCTTACGCAGAAGACAAGGAGAGATTAGAAAACTCTCCACTCTATCTATTCGGTGGAGTTGTTCTTGCACATACACTAACACTGCGTCTCTGCAGATGCCAATGTCATGACCTTCTCAGGAAGATATATTTAGAAAATATGTTTTCCTGCTAACTTTGGCAGTTCAATCAGTGAAGGATAATTCCTTTTCCTCCAGCTGCACCTGTGCACAACTCACGGTAACAAATTAATAACCTTCCAGAACAGGAAGTGGATTTGAATTTGTAGCGTTTCAGAAGCCAAGAGATGGAAATACTGTGAACATCTCTATATGAGGTCTAGAGATGGATGTGGTTATTTACATGGTGGCGCGGGGGACTTTTCTGAAACCTGTCGCCGCCAATTTACTACTTTCTTTATGGCGACAATCGCCCATAGCAACCCAGACACACATATTCATGCATCTTCACACACTGAGGTACCCTCCAAATCGCTGTTTTCCAGATTAACTCCCATTCCGAAATTAGTTACACTATAAGGAGATAGTGATGAATCGTACTTTGTTTTTAAACACTTTTAAAATGTATATTCTAGGAAATATACTCTATTTCAATGACTATGTCTGTACAGTAATCCACAATTACATTTGTATTGAATCCAAATATTAAGCCTAGCAGCGGGGGAAAAAACTCGGTGGCCTCTCAGAGGAATTCTGCACTATCGAACACGAATCTCTTCGTAAAACTTCGAGTTCCCTTAAGTAGGATTCACTAATTCGTTTGTTGAAGGCAGATTTCGAAGAAAACTGAGACTTTAGAGGTGTTGGCTTTCAAGCTACAAGGTTGTCCAATTCTACCAGAATTTGAGAGCTGATACAGGAATTTGAATGAAATGCTGGGAACTGGGTACTAGCAAGTATTTAAAAAATTCAAAGAAGTGCCAGAAGAAGACCAGAAGAATGAGTTTTCCTTGTGAAGTTGCACATGCAATGGAACCTTCCAGCCTTAGGGAAAGCTAGATAAAATGAGTTTTGGAAGGCGATAGAGAATATGACACATAAAACACACACAGCCGAACTCAGACACGTTCAGCAGGTGATATTCACGGGCTGGTGACAATCTTAAAACGTGATTTCCAAGACTGTGAACCTTATGAAATGCCTGTGACTGCACTAAGAATCCTAAACACAAAATACAGTTTAAAAATTAACGTACCTGAGAGGATACTTGACCACCGCTTTCGGCAACTTGATCTGAAGTGACAAAATCATCTAAAGCCGGATGATCAGAAGGTGTTGGTCGGACCGGGAGGGTGTCGCAGCAGCTGGCGGCCGAGAAGCGGAGGTGGCTCTTGCGCGAGTCGGCCGTGAGAGACACGTCGTGCGAGTAGGAGTGCAGGAAGGCGCGCACGCCGTCGATGCCCACGAAGTGCGTGGCCGGCACGCCGCGCAAGGCGCCGCTGCCCGCCGCCAGCAGCTGCTGCTGCGAGCGCCGCCAGCGCCGCAGGCGCAGCGCCAGCAGCAGCAGCAGGAAGCCGAGGAACAGGCACGACACGGCGGCCACGGCCAGCACCAGCCAGCGCGTCAGGCTGCCGCCCGCCTCGCCCGCCCCCGCCGCCGCCTCCGCCTGCGCCGCGCTGCCCAGCTCGGCCAGCAGCTCGGCCACGCTCTCGGCCAGCACCACGCTCAGCGTGGCCGTGGCCGACAGCGCCGGCCGCCCGTGGTCCTTCACCAGCACCACCAGGCTCTGGCGCGACGCGTCGCGGGCCAGCGGCGAGCGCGTCGTGCGCACCTCGCCGCTGTGCAGCCCCACGCGGAACAGCCCCGGCTCCGTCGCCTTCGCCAGCTCGTACGACAGCCACGCGTTCTGACCCGCGTCCGCGTCCACCGCCACCACCTTGGCCACCAGCGCGCCGGCCTCGCTCGACCGCGCCGCCAGCTCCACGCCCGACCAGCCCGAGCCCGACCCCGACGCCGCCGGCGGCGGGTACAGCACCTGCGGCGCGTTGTCGTTCTCGTCCACGATCAGCAGCCGCACCGACACGTTGCTGCTCAGCGCCGGCGAGCCGCCGTCCTCCGCCCAAACCCACAGCCCCACCTCGCGCACCTCCTCGTAGTCGAACGAGCGCAGCGCGTACAGCGCGCCCGTCTCCGCCTGCACCGACACGTACGACGACAGCGGCAAGCCCCGCACACCACCCTCCCCCAGACGGTACCGCACGCGCGCGTTCTCCCCCCAGTCCGCGTCCCGAGCCCGCACCCGCAGCACCAACGCGCCCGCCACGTTGTTCTCCGGCAGCCGAGCGCTGTAGCGCTCCTGCGCGAACACCGGCGCGTTGTCGTTCACGTCCAGCACCCGCAGCGAAAGCACCCTGCTGCTCTGCAGCGCCGGCCGCCCGCCGTCGGCCGCAGTCACCGTCACGTTGTACTCCGACTCCTGCTCCCGGTCCAGCAGCTCTGCAGTCACCACACGGTAGTAGTTATCGAATGACTTCTCCAGGCGGAACGGGAGGCTTTCTGTGATGCTGCACTGCACCTCGCCGTTGGCCCCAGAGTCCCTGTCTTGGACACTGAAAATGGCGATTACAGTTCCCAGCGGTGAATCTTCTGGAACCGGACTGAACACGGACATAATGACAATCTCAGGAACGTAGTTGTTCACATCAGTGACCTTGATGTGTACCTTGCTGTGGGAAGAGAGTCCTCCCGCATCCCGAGCTTGCACAACCAATTCGTAAAACTCGTCTTCTTCGAAATTCAACTTCTCTGTTATTTCAATTTCCCCACTTTCAGGATCCAGCTTGAAAGTTTTGTCAAACTTCTCCGGGATTTTAAAGAACGAGTATTTCACCTCAGCGTTTGGCCCCTCGTCTCTGTCAGTCGCTGTCACCTGTAACACCCGACTTCCCACGGCCACGTCTTCTCTCACGGTCACCTTATACACAGACTGAGTAAATTCTGGAGCATTGTCATTTCCATCTAACACAACTATTTGTATTGTTGTCGATCCCGATTTTACCGGAGTCCCGCCATCTGTGGCTGTTAGGATCAAATTATGAACAGCCTGCTGTTCCCGATCCAAAGATTTCACCAATATTAATTCTGGATATTTCACATCGTCATCTCCTTTTTTCACATCCAAGGTGAAATAGTTGCTCTCACTACATTCATAATTCTGTAAAGAGTTCACTCCTATGTCAGGATCGTGAGCTTTCTCCAATGGGAAACGTGCACCTGGTGCAGTATACTCGATGATTTCTAAGACACTGCTTCTTTCTGGGAAACTGGGAGCGTTATCATTAATATCCAGTATTTCTACCTCCCCTTTGTAAATGTTCATTGGCTGCTTTACAAGAATTTCAAAATTTAGGATGCATTTAGGAACAGCTGCGCACATCTCCTCTCTGTCCACCTGCTTCATCATAGATAAGTGGCCGTTCTGCAAGTCTAGAAAAAAGTACCGTGTCCTACCTGTGTCAAAAACGTGGGCGTCGCGGTGGCGGAGCGCCGGCATCTGCAGCCCCAGGTCTTTGGCCACGTCACCCACGAACGAGCCCTTGGGCATCTCCTCGGGCACCGAGTAGCGCAGCTGCCCCCACGCCGCCTCCCAGGCCGCCAGCAGGACGCCCCACAGCAGCACTCGCTGCCGCCGGCCCCAGCGCCTCCCCGCCGCGCACATCTCCGCCGCCGCACCGCCGGCACCGCAACACCGCCGGCAGATCCCCGCCGCCGACCACCGATCTGGTACCCGCTTCGGCTCCCGCTTCTGCTCCAATTCCTTCTCCGGCTCACCGCTCCCGGTCGCTGCCGCCGACCTCTCCGCCTCCTTCAGCACGGCTCCGCAGCGCGGGGACGATCGCAATCCGGCGTCTACCGGGTCGGACACCGAGCGAGCGGACAAGCGATTCTGTCCGCAGCGGGCGGGGCTGCAGCACATTCTCTCGCTCCTCTCAGTCAACAGCGGCCCCCGCAGCTTCCTCCCGGCACTGCACGCACCGAGCGCTGCCCGCCCCACCTCGCCCACGGGAAGCTCGCGGGAGTGGTACAGGTGCCACAGAGACTTCTGGCCCTGTCCAGCCCCCTCCAACTCATCTCTTCCTTGAGAAGCTGATCACGACTGCTAAGAAGGCAGAGGCGTCCCGTGGTTGTGCTGTTTCTACCACTCGAGAAAATGTTTTGTAATGGTGATAAAATATAGATATAAAATTCTCTTAATGTGTAGTAGTCATATTCATTTAGTTCAAAAGTACTGTCTCCCGCACTAACTGCCCAGCTTTTGGGGCAGTCATGCTCGAGTGACTTTTTTTTCCTTACCTTTTCTGCCAACACAGCTTAATACTGGAATGACTTCAGCCGCCTTAGATTTCCAAACCCTGTGCAATAGCACAAGGCAGCAATAGACTTTTCCATGTCAGGGTCCTCAGGTGGTCTCGAACCTGATCTTC
>NW_020919209.1:0-519 GCF_003984885.1 Neopelma chrysocephalum | reverse complement strand
CGCACAGGGGGAAACGAGAGCCGGAGGGTCAGGCCCCTCCTTCTGGGAAAAAAGGGCCGTTGTTCGTGGGCCCGTGCGGCGGCCGGCTGGGGGCTAAAATTGCATATGGTCGAGGATTCCTTCCAGACCGAAGGCGCCACAACCGGGAGCCCCGGCTGAGCGCCTAGAGACGATGGCAACGCACAAATAGCAGGCGAGAGCTGGAGGGTCAGGTCCCTCCTTCTGGGCAAAAAGGGCCATCGTTCGTGGGCCGGCGCGCCAAACATTCGGGGGCTAAAATTGCATACAGTCGAGGATTCCTTCCAGACCGAAGGTGTCAGGACCGGGAGCCCCGGCTGCACGCGTAGAGCCGATGGCAACGCACAAATAGCAGTCGAGAGCCGGAAGGTCAGGTCCCTCCTTCTGGGCAAAAAGGGCCGTCCTTCACGATCCTAGTGCGCTGGCTGGATGGGGGCTAAAATTGCATACGGTCGAGGATTCCTTCCAGACCGAAGGCGCCAGGACCGGGAACCCCGGCTG
>NW_020919208.1:0-774 GCF_003984885.1 Neopelma chrysocephalum | reverse complement strand
AAAATTTTCTTTCCCTTTTCAAAAAATAAGTATTAGTGACCCTTCTACCTCCACACCAGGGCTTACCAACTTTATTCTAGTTCAACATACTTGTTTTCCAACTTTTACTTCCTTCCTTCCCAGTTTTTAGCATTCACTTATACAATTTCCTGATTCCCAGATCTGCAGCTCAGCTGAGTAACAGAGCACAGATCCAGCAGAGCATTGCCCTGTTCTGCCAAGGAAACCTTACAGGAAAACATTCCCTGTATGGCTGTTTTATGAGCTCAGGATCCTTTGTAAGTGATTAACTTCCTGTCTCCAGTGATCTATGGGGACATGTTAACAGCAGGCACAGCCAGGAACAAGTTCTTTTGGGCAGTTTACAAGAGCAAGTTTTCCCTTCCCAGCCTTGGCAAGGCCTGGCTGTGATATTCAGTCCAACTGGCAGCACTGATCCATCACCCTACAGCTGCCAAGGGCTGTGGGAGGCTGTGCTGGGACTGAAGTCCCTTCTCCTTTGGGGCTGGGTTTGGGAATATCTCCTTTAGTGGGCTCCTGCTGCCTGTGGGTGCCTGTTGGGGCCCTGGCTGGGCTGTCATGGCTTTTGTCCCTCACACAGTCTGGGCAAACCCACAGCCAAGCAGAGCTGGATGGTCAGACTGTCACACTGACAAGGTGCCTTCCCCTTCTGAGACATCTTGCCTTGCTCATCTCATGTCCCAGCCCTCAGCCAGCACCAAGAGGACTCCTCAGTGACTGCTGTCCTTTGTAATGGGGTCATGTTCAGCTGGA
>NW_020919207.1:0-2073 GCF_003984885.1 Neopelma chrysocephalum | reverse complement strand
CCAATCCCACATATTCCCAGAAATCCCCATTTTTCCCCCAAAACCTGTGGATTTTCCCCCCAAATGCCACCATTTTCCCCTTCTAAAAATCCCTTTTTTTCCCCACAAAGCTGGGTTTTTTTCTCCCAAACCCCGGGTTTTTTGCCCCAAATCCCGGGTTTTTTTCCTGGAAGCCCCTGGGATTGCTGGAATTTGCTGCTGAGCCCCATTTTTGGGTGGTTTTGCCCCAGAACACCATCGACACCCTGAACATGCAGGTGGATCAGTTCGAGAGCGAGGTGGTGTCGCTGTCGATGCAGACCCGCAAGAAGAAGGGGGACAAGGATGTGAGTCACCCCCAAAACACCCCAAAATCGCCCCAAACACCTCAAAACCACCACAAATCACCTCAAAACACCCCAAAAACGCCCCAAAATTGCCCCCAATCTCCCCAAAAACGCCCTAAAATACCCCAAAAACGCCCCAAAATCACCCCAAACACCCCCAAAATGCCCCAAAAATCACCCCAAAACCACCCCCAAGTCACCCCAAAATCACCCCAAATCACCTCAAAACACCCCCAAAGTGCCCCAAATCACTCCAAAATCACCCAAAACCACCCCTAAACATCCCAAAAATACCCCTAAATCACCCCAAAACCACCCCAAATCACCTCAAAACACCCCCAAATCGCCCCCAAATCACTCCAAAACACCCCAAAAATGCCCCAAATCACCCCCAAATCACCTCAAAACCACCCCAAATCACCTCAAAATCACCCCAAAATCACCCCAAAAACACCCCAAAATCCCCACACACCCCAAACCCACCGCAAAATACCCCAAAAACGCCCCAAAATCACCCCAAACACCCCAAATTGCCCCCAAATCATCCCAAAACCACCCCAAAACCGCCACCAAATCACCTCAAAACACCCTGAAATCACCCCAAAATCCTTCCGAATCACCCGTCTTCCCAAATCACCCGAAATCTGCCCAAATCACCCCAAAAACCGCCCAAAATCCTCCCAAATCATCCCAAAAATCCTCCCAAGTCACCCCCAAAATCCTCCCAGATCACCCCAAAATCCTTCCAAATTACCCCAAAATCCTCCCAAATCACCCCAAGCTCCTCCTAAATCACCCTAAAATCCTTCCAAATCATCCCAAAATCCTCCCAAATCATCCCAAAATCCTCCCAAGTCACCCCAAAATCCTCCCAAGTCACCCCAAAATCCTCCCAAGTCACCCCCAAAATCCTCCCAAGTCATCCCCAAAATCCTCCCAAGTCATCCCCAAAATCCTCCCAAATCCCCCCAAAATTTTCCCAGATCACCCCAAAATCCTCCCAAATCACCCCAAAATCTTCCCAATTCCCCACAAAATCCTCCCAAATCACCCCAAATTCGGCCCCAAATCCTCCCAAATCATCCCAAAATCCTCCCAAATCACCGCAAAATCTGCCCAAATCCTCCCAAATCATCCCAAAATGCCTCCAAATCACCCCAAAATGCCTCCAAATCCCCCCAAAATCCTCCCAAATCACCCCAAAATCTGCCCACATCACCCCAAAATCTTCCTGAATCACCTCAAAATACTCCCAAATCCCCCCCAAAATCCTCCCAAGTCATCCCCAAAATGCCTCCCAAATCCTCGTTTTTCCCTGGTTTTCCCCCAGAATCAGGTCGGGACCAAGGCCCTGAAGCGGCCCCGGATCCACATCCCTGTGCTGGGGATGAATCCCAGGGGGGATCCTGGTGGATCCCAATTCCCCCCTCATTCCCAAGGGCTCCCACCCCCATTCCCAGAGATCCTCCGTGTTTCCCAAGTCTCCCTGACCGTGTTTTTCCCATTTTTCCCTGTTTTTTTTCCCGGAATCCGGTCGGGATTGAGGCCATGAATTGGCCCCGGTTCCGTGTCCAGGCGCTGGGGATGAATCCCGGTGGGAGATCCTGGTGGATCCCAGTGGATCTTGGTCCCTCTGCCATTCCCAGGGAATTCCTGACTCCATTTTTCCCGTTTTTCCCTGTTTTCCCCCTAGAAGCAGGACCGGATCGAGGCCCTGAAGCGCCAGGTGGAGCGGCACCGGTTCCAT
>NW_020919206.1:0-602 GCF_003984885.1 Neopelma chrysocephalum | reverse complement strand
TAATGCTGGGGTCTGATTGAGGGAAAAAGAGCTCCTTAACCAGGCCCACAGACTTCACTACCCACAGCCCCACAGGGCAGAGGACAAGTGGAATGTCTCATTCCCAGGGACACACCTGCCATAGGGGAATGGCAGGATCAGTGTTGGACTGTGTAGCTTGAACTCCCCTCCCCAGTGAACCTGACTGAGAGAAGGAGGGAACAACTTCAGGACCATGGGCAAGCTGAGAACCAAGGCAATGCACAGGGAGGGTCCAGCTGGGAGAGGCCAGGGCAGAGCCCACTGGGCACTCAGGGCAGCATCACCCTGAGCCAGCTGTGCCACCTCCCAGACACCAACAGTGTCAGCAAGTTGTTCTCAGCCCTGGGCAGCTCCTCACAGTTCCCTCTGGAACTCAAATCACCAGGCGTGTGGCTTGAGAGCTTGAGAGAAATCCCTCCTTGGACCTTCCCCTTGAAGGATCCCCTGGAAAATATCCCGGGGTGCTCTGGTTCTGTGAGCAGCCCTGACCCATGAAACTCTGACTTGATAGCAGAAGAAACCTTCCCTGCCCTGCCAGGCTTTGCTCTTTCCACCCCCAGCCTCTGCCCAGCCCTGAGGGA
>NW_020919205.1:0-858 GCF_003984885.1 Neopelma chrysocephalum | reverse complement strand
GAGCTGCAGCTCCCGCCTGTCTGTGAATGCCAGGAGGAGGAACTGGGCCATGGAGCTGCTGTTGGACATTTGTTGCCTTTAGATGTGGGGCACTATCCAGGGAGGAAATATCAGTGATATGTTAGCAAAGAAGTTCCTGAGAAAAACCAAAGCCATTTCCCACTACTTCCCTCCCTGCTGCAGTCCCCTACCTGTTTTCCTTTACCAGGAGTCTCTCCTTCAGCTCTATGGCTGGAGCCCTGGTTTGGGGCTCACTGCATTTTCCATGAGGAGCAGACCCTCTGCCCATTGGCTGTGAGGGGTCAACCCTGCTCTGCAACTTTGGGGTCATGGGCATGGTGGGCACAGGGGCCCGTCCTGGTGTTCAGCTGTGTCAGATGAAACTGCTCCCACTGCAAAAGGGCTTGTCAGCATCTGCACTCCCAGTTTCTGAGGAAAATCAGGACAGCAGAAGGCAGTGTCACAGGTTTGGTGTGTTTGCTTGTTTGCTTTTTTTTTTTTTTTAGACTCCCCTCATCTCTCCTGAGGAGTGTTACTGCATGGCAGAACCCCTCAGCTCTTCTGATGCACTCAGGGAGAACAGAGCAGGTCCTGCCAGGCAGGAGGATTGTCTGGGGCTTCATGCAGAGTGAGGGGAGCTGGTCTGTCCCTCTCCTGTTCCCAACTGCCCTGGCTTTGCTTCTTCCTGAGATGGACATTGATCACACTCCCAGTTTGGTCTGAAAAACCACCAGACACTGTTGAGAGCAGCGGGATCCATCCCAGACCCCTCAAGGTCTCAGCCTGTCTCAAGGGCTCAGCACCCCACTTGGAGCCAAGGACACCCGTGGCTCATCTCCCCAACCCAACAGCATCTCC
>NW_020919204.1:0-4321 GCF_003984885.1 Neopelma chrysocephalum | reverse complement strand
CTCCCATTGGCTTCAGTAATAGTTTGGTCAGGCCTTCAACCCACAAAGATGCCATTGTTTAGTTTTGCTGCCATTGGGTTCATTGGAGTGCTGGCTCCTGCCCTCAGATACTTATATCGACTAAGTCATTGCAAGTAGTGATTCCTGTGGGTGAGGTATAATCTCTGACGACAGAAAGAGGTTACCTTTTCCTGAATGTTGGGAGACTTTGGATTCCTGGTGATCTATTGTGACTGTTCTAGTCAAAGCTTTTCCTCTCTTCTGTCAGTAAATGTAAAATAACAATTTGAATGGGTTCTCCTAAAGACTTGAGTTTAAAACTATAGTGGCTCATTGGACTAGCAATTGTAGAATCAGAATATGTTTTCTAGAAAATCCAGTTAAAGATTGCACTGGTTGGGTTTAATCTTTTAGGAAGTGGAAATCTGATTAATCTCCCAATGTATTTAATTAAATTTATTTATTAAGCCATCTCCTTAACTCTGCAACAATAACATAAGAATACAGAAATGTGTGTACTATGCTGCATGAAACATATGAGTAGTGAAAGGGACCTCAGACACCCAAGATTTGGACTGTGTCTGAAGTTAGGCAGTGTACAGCCTATGGAATTCAAGGTTTTGTAGCAAGACTAATGATCATTTGAAATAATTTACCACAAAAGAATTAAGACTGGACGGTTGCTAAGCTACTTTGTTGGTGCATGTGCTTTAAGAGATTTATGAGACTTTAATACTTTATCTCTTTGCTGTAAAGGCAATTAATTTAAAAATATTGCTATTCTCTGATTGTAACAATTCTAAAAAAAAAAAAAAGAGAGAGGGCCAACTATGAAAAATTATATAGCTGAATTTTTGGGTGGGTAGGTGGATTTGGGAGGGGTTTTTTCGCCCATTTCAGAAGGAAAAAAGAAGTTCACTTGATCCAAAAGACAAATCATGACCTGGCAGCTCAGAGACAGGACATAAACTTGGGTGAAAAGGATCTTTGGGTGTTGAGTGACTGTGGCTTTGTGTGCTACGCTCAGCTAAATCAGTGTGTGTCAGGTATGCCTACAAGGTGAGACACACAGGAGCATAAACACCTGTCTCGAGGAGGCTTTGAATAGAGACTGAATGCCAGGTAGTTTTGTCTTGCCAAGGAGGTGTCATGCACTGAGTAGAGGTTTGCACCATGTCACTTGGCATCATCCAGAGATCCTGGGTTAGCCGATGAATGAAGATCCCTTTCCCAAACATGTTACTGCAGAACAGCACTAACACAGCTGTACCACTGCCAGGCTCCAAGGTAGCAGATGATCATGGGGCTATCTATATATGCAAAACATCTCTTTCTCAGTGCCTTTGGTAGCTCAGCACTGCACAGCACAGGCACTGTCTAAAATTGGCTTTAGATTTTTGAGGATCATGCTTTAGGGTTTGTCTGCCTGTGATCCATATTATGTTTTTAAGCACTTGAGAGGATCTGTGCTTGATGTAACTGTGTACAGAGCGTCCCAAGTTTCATGACTTCTGAGGCTGCAGATGTAAAAACAGCGTTGTGTGTGACAGGGCAAAATTAAAACAATCCATGGCTTGAAAAATAACTATCTGAAAAATCTGTGCTGCTGCTTTCTTATCTATGGGCTGGGGTATGCATGGACTTAGGTCATCCTGCTGAAGGAGAACACACCTCTGTTTGATACATTTCTTCCCTTTCTTCTGAGGAGAGAGAGCACAAAGTGAGCTACAGTGGCTCCTGCCCCTAGATTGGTTACTGATTAACCATATGGATTATGGATTAGGAACAAAGTAATCTTTGTGAGTCAGGAATTCTTTATCCAGAGAGTGAACATGTGACCAGTGAGTATAAACTATGTTCATAAAATGTTGCCTTTAAATGACTGTCACTCACTCATTCCTAATGTCACAACCATTACAACTGACATATATAAAAGGAGTCTCCTTTACAGAGTATCTGCAGACTCCTCATCAGAGATATTGACTTGAATCTCAGGAGTAACATCGCTGTGTTAGCTGTAACTAACAGCCGCTCTTAATTAGCGTGCTGATGTTTCTTGAAAAACATTTTGATTGTGATGTCTTTGAAAATGATCAGCTACCAGCTGTGAAAAGACTGAGTACACAAAGGGGAAATAGTTTGCAGGAGAGCAAGTTTACTCCTACTAACACCTGGCTTCTTGGATAAATGTAAGCTTGTTCATAGTCTGACAGTGGTTTTGCAGTAAAACTTAGTGGTGAGTTCAAACAAAGCAAAAGACCTACTTGGAAAAGAGAAACCTGCATGGTCAGATACTGGATGCAGAATGCAATAATCCAGAAAGTTGAGGGTACCAACAATTTGAGTCAGATTGGAATTTTGCAGACGGTTTTGCAACACTGTGAACCACCAGTGATCTCAGATGCTTAATTTCAGTGGAGCAGTAGAAAAAAATCCACAAAACAATACAAAAGTTCAGTTTCATTAAACTGCTGGATTCAGGAGGTTCTCTGCATTTGGAAATCCATGTTCTGAAATGCTGCCTAAAATTGCCTGGTTTTTTATGCATACTGGCATTACCTGCAAGCATTATAACACTGTGAGTATTGCCCTCAACACGAGGCTGGGGCCTCAGTGCGAGCAGACAGTGGCAATAAGATGTACAGCCATGATTTTCGCTTGTAAGAGGCCTGGGCTTGTGGCAAGAAACACGGGTTGAGATGATTCTCTTAACATTCTGAGTAGGATTCAAGGACTTTGGAAAAATGCAGCAGAGCCAGTCTTTGGAGAAGTACTCTCAGACTTTGCTGAAGAGAGAGATTAGATGGCAGTGCTGTGGGGAGCTTTAATCCATGCCATTGGAAATTCTGTAAGACTAGATGTGGCCGAGATGAGCTGAAGCCACTTAAGCGTCTCTGGAAAATTTTACCTATCATGATGAACACAGTAATTAATCATTAAATGATTAAATATTGTTGTTGAATGTTGTTCTTCCCCCTAATAATGAGTCTCTTGAGTCTCAGACCAGTCAGTGAACATTTGTAGTGGACAAAGGGAAACTATCACAGCTGCTCCTTTGTTTTATTCACTGTTGATTTGGATGGTGTCCTCAAAAGGCTTCTGTGTCCATAAACTTCCACTTCTCTTGCAAAGCATATGGTTTCACCCACGCTGCCTGCCCAGCAGCCCTGTATCTGGGGATGCACTGCCCCCACAATATGCTGGAGCGTTTGCTGCCAGATAGAGTTATGGACCACAACTGCGCCAGGAATCTGGCTAACATTTCAGTAGTATGGATGACTGCAAAACAGTGCATGAGCGTGGTGCCTGGCCATATAGCTTCCAAACAGAGCTATAGGGTTTATGATACCAGTAGTTCACTTTCATGCCTCCAGCACTGGGGAACAGAGCCTCTGTCAGCCAGCAGGGTAGTCCCAGCAGTGGCATCTGCACGCTGGGTGCAGCAGCTCAGGGAGTACATAGTGCACCTGGCACATAAAATCCCTGTGGGCTCCTTACTCTCTTGTGCTTTCTGAAAGTGGAACAGCTGGAAGAGCTGGGGAAGGAGCTCCACGGGCCTCTAGCCAACATCATGGTGCTTTTAGCTGAACTGTTGCTCAGTGTGTCTGCAGGAGACTGGGTCGGCTTCAGCAGAGACATTCCAAGCTAGGCACTTCTTCCTTTCCTCTTGGAACTTCATTCTCTGCTTAATTAATACATCAGCATTTGGGCCAGACCCTAATTGCGTGGCTCAGCGGTGCTGTCATTTTCCTGGCACAGGGCTCCAGTCAGTGCTGGCCAAGGCAGAGGAGGCAGGGAGGGCATAGAAGCATTGACTTCAAGAGACACCTCAGCAGGAGGCACAGCATAAGGCCAGAGTCACTGACCTGACTCATAACTCCTAATAACTCCTTAAGCCAGGGTGTGAGGTACCACTCTTCAAATTTGGTGTTTAGCTGTGGGTGACTATATGAAGCTTGCTCACATAGGCTCCTGCTGGGCACCAGTAATAAACCAGAGTTTGGGATAAGCTTCAGTTTTTTGTTGTGAAAGAAAACTGAGGAGCCTGGGCGGCTTGATGAATCAATTCTGTCACTGGTGGTCAGGAGATAAAGACTTAACTCCTTGCTATTTGTCTCTTTCTTTATGCAAAGCAGAAGCCTTGGAAACTCAAGCAACATATAGAAGACCAAGCAGCTCTCTGTTGTGACAGGCCAGCCCTTTCAGCAAGAGCTCAAATAAAAGCAGGACAAAATGAAAAACTTCTTTCAGAGTAGACAAAGGACATTAAATCACTGTTCTCAGATTTGGGATTTGGAGGGTCTCGGTTTTAAATACAAAC
>NW_020919203.1:0-1638 GCF_003984885.1 Neopelma chrysocephalum | reverse complement strand
CACACAAAGCCTTGGGCTCATCCAGACTCCTCCTGGGTGATGTGTTGCAGCACAGCATTTTCCATGGAGTGAAATTCCTTTTTCCTCATGTCCACTCGGGACCTCCCCATCTGCACTTGGCATTAATTCTTTCTTTCTCATGCTGTTTCCTGCTCTGACAAAAGGATCCACCATCTCTAAATCCTCCCTTCAGGCCCTCTCAGGGCTATCCTGTGTTGTCCTCAGTCTCCACACCATTGAGGCCACAGCTTCTTAGTCCCTCTCTTGTGGTCATGTGCTTGAGACCTTTCAAGCCCATCTTGGGAGATCTCTGGGCACTCACTAATGTTTTTACAAAAGAAAATGTCGTGCTCATAGTCCAAGTAAATCACAGTTACCATGGCAACCAGCATACAGTCCCATTACTATGGTCAGTTACCATGGCAAATAGAATACATTGACATTGCTACAGTTGGTTACCATGGAAACCATAATACATTCCCATTGCTACAGTCAATTACTGAGGCAAACAGCGTACTTGCCACTGGTACTCTTGGTGACCATGGCAACCATCATACAGTCGCGTTGCTACGGTCAGTTAACAAGGAAACCATCATACATTCCCATTGCTACAGCTGGTTACCATGGCAACCATCATACATTCCCGTTGCTATGGCAGTTAGCATGGCAACCATCATACATTCCCGTCACTACGGTCTGTTTCCATGGCAACCCTCATACATTCCCATTGCTACAGTCGGTTACCATGTCAAGCATCATACAGCCGCATTGCTATGGTCAGTTACCATGGCAACCATCATACATTCCAATTGCCACGGTGAGTTACCGTTGCAACCATCATACATTCCCGTTGCTTCAGTCAGTTACCATGGCAACCATCATAAAGCCCCATTGCTACACTCGGCTACCATGGCAACCATCATACTTCACACTGGTACACTCGTTACCACGGCAACCGTCACACATTCCCATTTCTATGGTCGGTTACCATGGCAACCATCATACAGTTTTACTGCTATGCTCACTTACCATGGCAGCCATCATACATTCCCCATGCTACAGTCAGTTACCATGGCAAGCATCATACAGTCACTTTGCTATGCTCAGTTACCATGGCAATTATCACACATTCCGATTTCTATGGTCGGTTACCATGGCAACCATCACACATTTCCATTGCTGCGGTCAGTTACCACGGCAACTACCATACTTTCCGTTGCTACAGACGGTTACCACGGCAACCATCATACAGTCCTATTGTTTTGGTTGGTTACCATGGCAACACTTATACATCCCCAATGCTATAGTCAGTTACCATGGCAGCCATCAGACAGTCCCATTGCTACAATCAGTTACCATGGCAACAACCATACATTCCCATTGCTACAGTCGGTTACCATGGCAACCATCACACATTCCCTTTGCTATGGTCGGTTACCATGGCAACCAGCATACATTCCCATTGCTATGGTGAGTTACCATGGCAACCATCATACTTCTAACTGGTACCGTTGGTTACCATGGCAACCATCATACATTCCCGTTGCTATGGCTGGTTACCATGGCAACCACCATACAGTCCCATTGCTATGGTCAGTTACTATGGCAACCTCTTGATTCCTCTTGGACAGAAGCAGA
>NW_020919202.1:0-1556 GCF_003984885.1 Neopelma chrysocephalum | reverse complement strand
CAGGGATGGGCACTCCAAACCTCCCTGGGCAGCCCCTGCCAAGGCCTGACAGCCCTTTTTTTAGTTATTTACTAAAGACACTGTTTAGGCCCCAAAAGATTCCAGTTGCACCGACAGGAGACACTTAAGGAGACTCTGACTGGGAAGGGAGAAACTTCTTGGGGCTGATAACAGAGAAAAGGCCCTGGCTCATTTGGGAACATCAATATGCAACTCGTGGCCTCTTCCCTCAGAGCAGGAAAATCCTGCAGGTTAAAGGAACGTCCGAACGGCACCTCCAAAATGTCAACCTGAGAGTTCCAGCCTCTGAATTTCAATGAAGAACACAATGAATTCCCTGAGCTGCTTCATCCCTGTCACAGTCACCTTCAATCTGCTCCAACAGACACTCTGGTGTCGGCCACACAACCCAGGCACATCCCTCAGTCCACAAACACAGCTGGAGATGTCCAGGAGCCCTTCCACCCAAATCCATCAGGATTAAACCCTGGAGATGGACACGTCTCTTCCTTTCATCTTGATGGGAATCATGGAATCATAGAATAGTTTGGGTGGGAAGGGACATTAAAGGTCATCTCATTCCCCCCTGCCATGGGCAGGGACACATTCCACTGCCCCAGGCTGCTCCAACTTGACCTTGGACACTTCCAGGGATCCAGAGGCAGCAACAGATGCTCTGGGAAATCCATTCCAGGGCCTCCCCACCCTCCCAGCCAGGAATTCCTTCCCAATATCCCACCTAACCCTGCCCTTTGGCAGTGGGAAGCCATTCCCTGTGTCCTGTCCCTCCATCCCTTGTAAACTGTCTCTCTCTATCTTTCTCATTGGTCCCTTCAGGCATCACAAGGTTGAAATTAGTTCACTTCAAAACCTTCTCTTTTCCAGGCTGAGCAATCCCAATTGTCCCAGCCTTTGCTCACAGCAGAGGGGCTCCATCCCTCCAACCAAACTTGGTGGCCTCCTCCTTAGTCCCCTAAAATGCAGTGTGGGGTTCACACCAACATCCAAGCTCTGCTGCCCCACCACTCACCGTCACCTCCAGCAGACCCTGATGCTGCAGCAACCTCCAAAAAGAGTCTTATGGCTCCTCAGCAGAGCAGCACACACCTACCACGGATCAGTGAGTCTGTTTGGGATGCTTAAGCCCTTGGGATACAACCTGGGATACAACTGCTCCCATGCATCCATTGCCCATCCCAAAGAACGGGTGAACCCGGAGACCGATGGAAACTCAGAGTGAGTTTCCAGGGCTGCCCGGGGTGTCTGGAGAATCCCGGGGTGGAAGAGCAGCACTTACCTTGCCGGGAGTCATATTGTCTCATCTGCACCTCCTCCACACATTCTGCTGGGAACCAGCCAGTCCTGCCCTTCACGGTGCCTTCCCAGAACCCGCCTTCGCCGATGCTCAGCACTGCGGGGAGAGAGAGAAAGGGGCACGTCAGTGTGGGGGATCCCGGGAATGGGAGGGTTGGAACGCTCAGGAACACGGAATCGTGGAATCATCGAGGCTGGAAAAGCCCTCCCAGCCCATGGATCCACCCCGTGCCCCATCCCCA
>NW_020919201.1:0-862 GCF_003984885.1 Neopelma chrysocephalum | reverse complement strand
GGGCTGGTGGAGCGGTGCAGTGATCCTTATCTCAGCCCGGTTCTCAGTTCCCAGGGATGTTTCATTTTCAAACAAAAAAGCCTTCACTTTGTGCTAAGTGACAAGGCATCCATAAACATGCAGAGTCCTCTCACATCTTCCTTGAAAAGTCTTGCAGAAAAAATTGATTCTGGGTCAGATTTTTATTAGAGTAAATATCAGGAAAATTTAGCGTCTGCAGCGTTGCCCCAGTTCTTTATTCTGAGGGTGAAAACTCGCAGCAAAAATTCTGATTGTTTTGCAAATATATTCAGGACGTCAAAGAGAATTCAAATGAAAGCTGGTTTAGCATCAGGGTGTCGTTTTTTCCAGAAATGATGTGCTGAAGCACCTCGTGCTGCAATGGCCTTGGGAGGAAAAGACTTGGGTGATGCTGGAGGTTAATCCATAGAATGATGGAAGGGTTTGGTTTGGAATGGATGTCAAAGCCCATCCAGTTCCACCCTCTGCCACAGGCAGGGACACCTTCCACTAGCCCAGGTTGCTCCAAGCCCCGTCCAACCTGGCCTTGAAATCCTTGGATGAGCCTTGCACGGCGTGTCCCCAAATGCCTTCGGTGCTCGTCTGCCTTTGTGCCATAACCTGCTCCTGGGAGGGACCCCCGGGGTGGATGTTGTTGACACAACTGGCTCTGAACCCCCCCAGTTGCTTGGTGGATCTTTGGGGGCCCCCAGGAGGATCAGAAGGGTCTGATGCACAGACATCACACCCCGTCCTTGGGATGGTGTGTCCTCGGTGATGGACATTCCCTGGTGTTTCCCTTGCTCCTGCCCCTCTCTGTCCTCACCATGAGGAAGTTTTCTAACATCTGACCCAAATATTC
>NW_020919200.1:0-3765 GCF_003984885.1 Neopelma chrysocephalum | reverse complement strand
GCACCACTTCCACATCCACGTGCTCCCCAGAGCCCGGGGAGGGGGAGCTGAGCCTGTCTCAGGGATGTCTCACTTGTTTTATCTGATTTCCCGGCACTTGCTCCTTTTTAACCCCCCCGGGAGAGGTTTTCCCAGTGATTTATGTGTCGGCTGGAGCCAGGAGGGGCCCAGACAACGGGATGAAGCCGATCAGGGGCAGAGTCTGACGACTTGTTACAGCAGATCGATGCATCTTCTCCCTGCCAGGTGGCAACAGGAGCTGTTTCCTTCTGCAGCTTCCCCAAATTTCCTCAGCCCCGGGCTCAGCAAAAGTATTTAAGGAAAGGCTTAAATCCTCTGGATGAGGCACAGGGACTTAGTGACGTTGGAATCAATGATTCCCTCTTTCCACCCGGACTTTTTTGGCGCTCCAGGACGTTCACACTCAACATTTGGCGCCGGGTTTTGTTCCCTGTACAAGGAGAAAACTCTTCATTTCTCCACGTGTGAGCAATCAAAGGAACACTCCTGCCATTAACATCCTTAGGGAAAGGGAGAGAAAGCAAACAAGAAATTGGACCCAAGATCTTCCCACAGAGCGCTCAAGGCAAACAAATAAAGGATGATAGATAACCAAACAGAGGGGAAATTGTGCTCTGCTCCTCTCCAACAGCACCACAAAAGGCCCATCTCTCTGGTTTCCTGGTAATTACCAGCCTCTCTGTCAGTGGGTTACCTTATATTAATTAACATTATTTATTGCTGTTGGCACAGTGGCTGCTCCAGTAAATCAAGCAATTAGCAGGCTCACATATTGCACTCGGAAGAGAAGTAACCAGGTGCCAGAAAGGATTTACTTTCTGCTTCATGTTTTATTCACGGGCTCTCTTGTTGCATCTCTCCATCTCGGAGAGGAGGAGGATCCCTGGCAGCCAAAAAATGCCAAGGGCAGGGCTGGAGGGGAGCTCTGAGCTCACCCAACATCCCCACCAGCCTTGGCATCCCCAGCTTGGCCAAGGGAAGGGGCACCAGGCACCAGGGTGGAAAGAGGATAAAAACTTCTCAAGTTTGTCCTGCTGGCGGTTCTCGAGCTTCAAAATAAATAAATAAATGAAAAAAATAAATGAAAAAAATAAATGAATAAGTAAAGAAATAAATAAAAATTTAAATTGATTTTGTACAATTATTTTGAAGCTGTAAAATGGGAGTTTAATTGCAGTAAATAAGGAGAGAGGCTGGGTTGGGGAGTGGAGGTGCCAGAAATCCCCACACTGTGCAGAGCTGCTGCTGCTGCTTGGAGCTGGTCTCAGTTGTTACCTCACAGAAAAATGGAACCATTAAGGTCGGAAAAGACCTCCAGGATCATGGAATCCACCCCGGGGCCACTTCCAGGCGTTCCTGGTGGGGATGCCCCAGGGGTGTCCCTGCTTTTGGGGGAGGATTCTCCCCAAACTGCTGCTCCCTCGCCTGGGGAAGGGTTTGGCTGCTCCGAGAGTTTTGTTGGCTGCCAGTTCGGATTTAATTACGTGGTGAGAAATGAAATGTGAGGAAAAGATGGGGAGGGAAAAGCCCATGTGGGCATCCAAGGGAGACACTTGGCTCGTTGCAGCGAGGAGATCACACTTCGCTGCTAATTACGGGGAAAAATCAGCAATCCCTGGAGGAAGTGGCAGGAGAGAGACTCTTAAAACCCACAATATGAGGATGAAACATTTCCTGGTTTTCATAATTGTTCTTTTCTTTATTTTTCCTGGTGTTTTTTTTCCCCCGGGGGCCTGGGAGCACTGGGATGCTTTGCCTGGAGAAAACAAGGAAAAATCCTGCTCTCCCACCAGCACCAATCCCAACCTGACCCCTGTAACCCTTATGATAAATAATCTGTATTTATAACACACATCAATAATTGGATCCCCCTGGGTGATCCCAAAACCCCCAGAGCCAGGAGAGGGCCAGAGGAGTATTTGGGATGCTCTTGCTCCCTCGATCTGATCCAGATGGATCCAAAAGGCTTCGCTCAGGGAGAAGGAATAGTCTTGGTTTTTGTAGAGTCCAACTTGGCCAAGCTGCTGAAACCCAGGCTGGGTTATTTTAGCTGAAACAACCAGGAAGATCCATGTCAGGCAGAGCCTTTTATTCTGATTTATTTGTTGCTGGGATTCCTAACAAATATAAGCTTGCACAGCAATTAAATTACATTTAATTGTATTAGATTAGAGCCGAGGGAAGCTCTGCCCTCCCTCTGCAGTGTAAGGAAAAAGAGAAATGAAACCTTTCAAGGAACAAAAAAAAACAAACATGACTTGGGCTTGGAAATGAGAAAAAAAAAAACACAAACTCCAAATTTATCCAGATGAAGAAAGGGAGATGTAATGAACCTCAATCGAGCAGGAGGCCCTGAGAGAGAATCAGAAGTTTGGGGGATTCATGGCAGGACATAATTGCAACATGTATATTGATTTTCCAGAGATAACAAAACAAATGTTCGTGGAGATTGGACTTAGTTTATTACATTTATTTCCCCACAGAGCTGATGTTTCTCTATTAGAAAGAAAAAAAAACAAAAAACCCCACCCTGATGTTCTTTAACTGCATTGTTTTTTCCGAGATGTTTATTAAGTTATTCCCGGATCCCACTGGCTCTGTCTTTCTGCAAATTGGTTTGTTTGGGAGGAGGTTCCACTTTGCAGCAGCTTATGAAGCATCTTTTTATTTTTTACCCCTTAAAGGGGGGAATTAAAGGACCAGTTGCCCTGACGGGTGAAATCACGGAATCGCAGAAGCCTGGGATGGTTTGGGTTGGAAGGGACTTTGGGGAACATCCAGTTCCACCTTTCCTCTTTCCTCTCCTCCATCTATTTACCACCAAGATAATGGGGAATAAAATTATGAGCAAAAATGAATATATTCCTTCTATAAATAATTGAGGGACATCTCAGGTTCCTGTGCCTGTGGGCACAGGGGGGGATCCAAAGGGGTCTGAACATCACCAGTCCCACCCCTGCCATGGGCAGGGACACCTTCCACGAGCCCAACTTGCTCCAACCTGGCCTTGGAGACTTCCAGGGATGTTATTCAGCCCTAATCCCACCGGCTCCCAAATCTCCTGGTCCCTTTTCCAGGCTGTCCCCAAGCCCTGGGTTTAATCCTGACTGGGATTTCAGTTCTGATTTCCCTCGGAGCACAATCAGGCCTCGGGATTGGGGAGGGGGAGAAGGGGAGGAGATTTTTCCACGGCGACAATTAAAATAATGAAAATGAACTTTAAGTGACATTCAGCCGCCGTCACCTGCTCCCGGCTCCGCATCCCGGGAGCTGCAATTTGAGGCCTCATTCACTCACTGCGGGGCGATTGCAGCTGCCTCCATTCAGAGCCGAGCTCAGGCACTGCAGCAGCCCTGAAAAAGCAGCGTTTTCAGGTGTCAGGACCTAATTTCCAGGAAAGCTCAATATTTGGATGGGGGTTGAGGCTGAACGCTCACAAAAACCCGGCCCAGATTCCGGGGTAGTTTTTTCTCTCTCCTCGGCAATTCCAGATTGTGATGATGAATTCGTGTTGTGTTCGTGGGGCTTATTGATCTGCAGATCATTATTTTCCAGTGCATCCCGACGACAGCAATCCATGGAATTGCTCATGGGGATGGGGGCAGGGGCTGCTCCAGAGCCTGGTGTTGGCTGTTCTGTTCAGGGCTGGATCAGGATGAATCAAAGCCCAGCACGACCGAGCTCGTCCTCCTTTAAGCAAACATTTGTTTTTGGTATTTTGAGGCTTCCACCTTGTCTGGGTTA
>NW_020919199.1:0-980 GCF_003984885.1 Neopelma chrysocephalum | reverse complement strand
GAGGGTTGGCAGGGGTCTGGGGGTGTCACCAGGGGGCTGGCAGGGGCGCGGGGCGGTCTGAGGGTGTCCGGGGGTCCCACCAGGTGTTGCAGTCGCGGGCGATGGTGGCGTTGGGGGGGTACAGCCGCCCGCCGTGGTGACAGGGACACTCGTCCGGTGACACGCAGCGCCCGTCCTGCGGCCAGGCCGGGGTGAGTGGGGCTGGGGGGGGGGTCCCCCATCCCCATCCTCCCTCCCAGGGGGGGTCACGCACCAGGAAGAGGGTCCCGGGGGGGCAGACGCAGCCGTCGGCGGGGCCCCCGCAGGTGCCGCCGGGCTCGGCGGGGTCGCAGCGGCGCAGGCACGACCCCGGCGCGTGGAGCAGCCCCGGGGGGCAGCGCGGGGCGGGGGGACACGGGGCGGGGGCGCAGCGCCACGACCCCCCTGCGCACACACTGCGAGGGGCGGGGAGGGACCCCTGTCCCACCGAGATCCCCGAGACACGGTCCCTGCACACCCATCCCCACCCTCCAAACCCTACTGAGCCCGCCTGCGCCCCCATCTCCAGCACCCCCAACCCACCGAGCCCCCCACATCAGTGACCCTCCCCACACAGCTTCAGCCCCCAGCACCCACATCCCACTGAGACCCCCACACCGGGGTCCCCATGTCCCCATCCCCACCCTCCAGCACCCCCAACCCGTCACCGCTCCCCACGCCCTGGTCCCTGCACCTCAAATCCCACCAAGCCCCCCACGCTCCAGTCCCCCCACCCCCCGTGCCCCACCCCCAGCATCCCAAATCCCACCGAGTCCCCCGCAACGGGGTCCCCGCACCCCCATCCTCATCCCCCAGGACCCACATCCCACCGAGCTGCCCCCGGCGGCCCCCCCTCCCACCCTCCGGGCTGCCGGGACCCCGTCGCCGTCCCCGCGGTGGGACACAGGACAAAAGCCCCCCCGTCCCGCAGGGGGTCACACCGGGCCGGAGGGGGTTTCATC
>NW_020919198.1:0-1167 GCF_003984885.1 Neopelma chrysocephalum | reverse complement strand
TGTGCAAATATATTAGCAACCTTAGGGCATCTCAAAACATGCTAAACACACATTTAAGAATCTGCCTCCCACTGTAGGATGTTTTTCACAGGAGACAATCTCCCTTGATTAGTGAAGAGAAAACATCAGAGTGGATTCCTGTGACCTCTTGTAAATGTCCTGCCTGAGGATGGACTGCAAAACCCTCTTTCATTGCTAATAAAATAAACACTTCTGCTAATAAAAGGAGTGCAACATGATTAGTCTGGATCTAAATGGACAATTATAGATCTCAAAACTGAGTTAGCTAGATGAATACTTAAGTCTCCTAGGTCCCTACTTTTCTTCTCAGTCAGAGATTCACCCATCTGCACAAGAGAATTCATCCTATTGCTGTAGGGCACATCCAGTCTGAAGGAGAAAAACCATTTATGGTCTCTAATAAGTTTTTCCAAAATGTTGTAAGTACCTGCAAAATTAACTTTTTTTCTTGAACATTTTGCAGGGGGAGTAAATATGGAGCAAAATGCTCAAACTGACCTCATACAATATTTTCTCTATTTCACATTAACATCACTACTATCACCTGGAGTTAAAACAGCAAACCCAGCACGTCCCTTCTTTTGTATGTGTTTCCAAGATATGAAGCCTCTGTTCCTCTCAAACAGAGCTTTTTTTCTGAATAAGTCAGTAATGAATCATTTGAAAGAGTTGCTGTGCTGTCTAGGTAAGACAGATACAGTCACTGCAGTCTTCTGATGCCTTAATGTCAGGATGAACTTAAAGAGTAGATACAAATTAACTTATTCTACAAAGAGCTGTGTGCAGCTGCCTCACAGCTCCACTGGAGGGATGTGATCAACGCTGGGAGAAAACAATCTATTAATGCCCCTCTGGAGGCCTGTGGGAGCAGCACTCTGGGGGCCTGCACAGAAGCTCAGGAGCACAGATACAATTCTAATCTGTGGTGCATTCTTAAACTGCAAAGTTCAAATGGACAACTTGCTAAAGGAATGCTTTTCATATAATGGAAATCTATAGCGATATATAAATCTAAAGGTATACTGGAAAGCTACAGCCTCAGGTGGAAATCTGGGTATAGTAGTGGCCAACCCTTACTACTTGATTCCTGTTGTGTTAGGTGAGCTCAGGTTTTTCACTGGATTTGTGCCACACTGATACATCTCC
>NW_020919197.1:0-435 GCF_003984885.1 Neopelma chrysocephalum | reverse complement strand
CATTTTCATTGTTTTCTCCTATGTGCAGATCTTCAGGGCTGTGTTGAGAATCCCCTCTGAGCAGGGACGACACAAAGCCTTTTCCACGTGCCTCCCTCACCTGGCTGTGGTCTCTCTGTTTCTCAGTACTGGCATGTTTGCCTACCTGAAGCCCTCCTCCACCTCCTCCCTATCCCTAGATGTGATATTTGCTGTTCTGTACTCGGTGGTGCCTCCAGCACTGAACCCCCTCATCTTCAGCCTGAGGAACCAGGAGTTCAAGGATGCCCTGAGGAAAATGATAACACAGGGGTGTTTTCTGCAAAGAAGGACCATTTGCTTCCTGTGCAGTGATTTCCAGGGTACATCATGACAGGCCAAACCTGCTTTTTCTTTTTTATATTTTTTCCCTTTTATCCACTTTTTATGATGGTTTCAATAAACATAATTATTTCT
>NW_020919196.1:0-519 GCF_003984885.1 Neopelma chrysocephalum | reverse complement strand
GTCACTGAAGCTCTTCCCACATTCCCAGCATGAGTAGGGCCGTTCCCCAGTGTGGATGTGCTGGTGGGTGAGGAGGCTGGTGCTCTTCCTGAAGCTCTTCCCACATTCCAAGCACCTGAAGGGCTTCTCCCTGCTAGGAGGCTGCTCAGGAACCACCAGGTCAGAGCTCCGGCTCAAGCTCCGGCCGCCTTCCCAGCATAGGCCCCCCTTTCCCACCTCCTTCCCGAGCTGTTCCCTGGTGTGGATTTGCTGGTGTCGGATCAGGTGGGTACTCCGGCTGAAGCTCTTCCCACATTCTCCACACAAATATGGTCGTTTCCCAGTGTGGATGTGCTTGTGCCGGATCAGGTGGGAGCTGTACCTGAAGCTTTTCCCACATTCCCCACACATGTAGGGACGTTCCCCCGTGTGGATGCGACGGTGGGTGCAGAGGCTGGAGCTGTTACTGAAGCTCTTCCCACATTCCCCACAGGTGTAGGGACGTTCCCCAGAGTGGATGTGCTGGTGGCTGAGGAGGTG
>NW_020919195.1:0-1271 GCF_003984885.1 Neopelma chrysocephalum | reverse complement strand
GGGGTGAGCACCCCTATGCAACCCTGCCTCGCTCCCCTCGGCCGTCCGGCCGTGGCACCCAGCGTCACCTCCCCCCCGGGGCCCCTGGCACGGGGTGTTCTGCCAGCAAGCGTGGTGACCTCTCCCTCCACAGCCCCCACCGCTGCAGTGGCACCCAGGGCGAGCACCCCTCCCATCTCCACAGGTCCCCTCCAGGTCAGCATGGACCTGGGCCAGTGGCTGCCTCAGGCAGCAATACCTTGAGCAGCTCCTTGTTGGCAAAGGCCAGGATCCCTTCGAACACGATGACGTTGGCCCCGTACACCGTTTTCTGCAGGCAGACAGGAGCTGTGCTCGTCCTGCCCTCCTCTCCCGCCACAGCAGCACCAGCACAGACGCTCCCTGGCACCCCCAGGCTCTCACCAGTGTGGTGGGGCTCCCCATAACCATCCTGCACCACCCAACCTCTCGGGGTCCTTGCTCACACCTGCCCACCACACTCCAGCCGAGCACAGACTCTGAGCCTGGCTCCGGACCCCAAACCTCTGCCCAACACCTTCCCCCCAGCTCTCATCCTTCCTCCACACTGAGCCTCTCCCTGAACTCTGTGCCGGCCTGTTCTGAGATCCATTCCCATGCTCCTGCTGCCTCTACACCTCCAGTATGAGCCTAGAACGAACCCCCCACATCTGATGATCCCCAGCCCCTCCCTGCCTTACTCTCCCAGCTCCCAGAGGTGCTCCCCTTCCTGGGGCTCTGACCCCCAGGCCCAGCCCGGCCCTGAGGCACCCACCCACTCACGGCGCCGGCTGTGCGTGGTGAAGTCGTACACTGGCACCTTCACGCTCTTGCCCTTCTTCAGCTTGCGCAGGACACTGATGAGCAGCTCGAAGTCAAAGGCATCGGGGTGGTCAAAGTTGTAGTCGCTGCGGGCTGCCAGCGCCTGCTGCCCCTCGTCCAGCACCTGCAGGCACCAGCACCACTCAGTGCCACGCTGGATCCCTGAGCACTGCACAACCCCCAGGCGCTGGCACCGCTCAGCGCTGCGCTGGACCCCTGGCACCAGAACCGCCCACGGCCGCACGGGACCCCCTCACCTTGTAGAAGGAGTCCATGGAGAGAAGCACGACCCAGGGCACGTCCAGCGCCTCGATGATCCGAGTCGCCACCGTGGTCTTGCCCGAGGCGCTGCCGCCGCACAGGCCTGCAGGGAACGGGGAGGGGAGCACCGCCCCGGCCCCGGATCCGGCTTCAGCTCTGTCCCGGTCCCAGCCCCTCCCCGGCCGTGCCTC
>NW_020919194.1:0-1429 GCF_003984885.1 Neopelma chrysocephalum | reverse complement strand
CAGAAAAAAAAGGGGGAAACCCTGGCTTGTGGTTCAGGGAATGTAAATTTGGGGATGATCCTGGGAAAGGGAAGGTTGTGTGGAGTCCTCAGAGCAGCCTTCCAGTGCCTAAAGGGGCTCCAAGGGACCTGGAGAGGGACTTTGGAGAAGGGCCTGGAGGGACAGGACAAAGGGGAATGGCTTCCCACTGAAAGAAGGAAAATTAGGTTGGATATTGGGAAGGAATTCCTCCCTGTGAGGGTGGTGAGGGACTGGGATGGAATTCCCAGAGAAGCTGTGGCTGTTCCTGGATCCCTGGAAGTGTCCAAGGTCGGGTTGGATGGGGCTTGGAGCAACGTGGACTAGTGGAAGGTGTCCCTGCCCATGGCAGGGGCTGGAACTGGATGATTTTACAGCCCCTTCCAACCCAAACCATTCCAGGATTCCATGATTCTGCTCTGCCACTGCCCCCTCTCATGGCCTTGGTCAAATTGTTTAATTGTGATGGGCTTCACCACTTCTCATGGGCAAATAAATGTGATTAAAAGAGAAAAAAAGGCCGGAACGAGGGCTCTGCAGATGGGGCTGGGGCTGCTGGGAAGTCTGTGCAGGTAGAGTTAAAAAACCAGCTTTATCCACCCCAAATCCAGCGCGGGGCTCCTTTGGAATGGGAATCGGGGCCTTTTAACAAAACGCACGAAGGAAAGGCCAGCTGGGAGGCACAGCCCAGCTTTGCCTGCTCCTCCACGTCCCTCCTCACACCGCAGCGGTCCCAGCCGGGGCTGTTCCCCCCGATCAGCAGCGGCAGCCGCGGCCGGTCCCGTATCGGCGCATCCCGGTGCCCGCCGATAGCGGGCAGGGCGCGGTGGGTGGGCGCGGTGCTCCCCCGAGATAGGGGCCAGCACCCCCCGCACACCTTGCCCGGCCTCTCCGGGGTGTCCCAGAGGTGCTTTCCCCCTTGGAAAAGACCGATTCCCAAATCCCGCCTCGGTTGCTCCCGGTGATCCGGTGATTTCGGCAGCGCGGTTTCATCCCGGATTCCTGCGGAGCGCGGAACGTCGGGGCTTGGAAAAACCTTCCTGCCGCGTTCCTCGGAACATCCCAGCCAGAATCCTGCAGCCCGGCGGGAAGGTTTTACTCCCTCTGGTGATAGCGTGGATGATGGAAGGAAAAAATTCTCACCAATCCCCGTTTTCCCCGGAGCGGAGCGCGGGCGGCTGGAAAGAATTCCCACACAAAAACGACCCGCACATTCCCGCCCGCCTCCCATCCCGTGCCGCCCGCACGCTCTGCCAGCAAGGACGTTTAGCAGCAGCTCGCGAGTTTTCCTTGTTTTCCAATATTTTTGACCCTCAGAGCTCTGGGGACACAAAACCCAGGCTCAGCTCCCGGTAAAACGTCCCCTCAGGGCAGCTGGATTGGGACGGCAGTGATGGCTTTTCCCTTTCCC
>NW_020919193.1:0-539 GCF_003984885.1 Neopelma chrysocephalum | reverse complement strand
TCCCAGCAGAGGAGAGACATAGGCAGCAGTTTGTTGCCAATCTCCTTCCTTCTTGCTGTTACACAAGTTCTCTTCATTCCCTGACAGACCATCAGTATTTTTTTACTTTCATTCACTATATCTGACACCTCCAGCAAACTGCAAAGGGGATATGAAAGAGATGAGAAGCAGAGCCAGACTGCTCCACCTCCTTGGCACTCAGGGAGTCCGAGCCAGGCATCAGGCAGGAGCAGAGGACCAGAAAGCAGATCCTGACTGAACGAGCTCAGAAGGGAAGGTCAACAACAGAACTCAGGAATTTCTGTGATTTAGAACCAGCCCCATGATCTCCAAGGACTGGCAACATTTTTAACACAGCAAGATCACCACCTGCCGTGACCTGAATGGTGGGTTTGGTTATAGGTACAACGTCAGGCCGAGTCCTTTGCCACGCAGGCACAAAGTGTCATTACAAGTCTACTGGGAATCTGGTCTCTGCTTCTGATCATTATTCCTTTCCATTTAAAAGTTACTGTTAAATACTCTGGACTTACCATGAC
>NW_020919192.1:0-1038 GCF_003984885.1 Neopelma chrysocephalum | reverse complement strand
TCTACTACACCAAGGTGACATTGCTGGGAGCACTGGGGACACTGGGGGATGCCCGGGGAGCCGTGGGGGTGCTGCTGTCCCCCGGTGTCCCCCCGGTGTCCCCAAAGACCCCCCCCGTGTCCCCGCAGGCCCCCGAGGCCGATTACCTGGAGGCCTGTGTGGTGTCGGTGCTGCAGATCCACGTCACCCAACCCCCCGGGGACATCCTCGTCTTCCTCACGGGGCAGGTGGGTGGCCCCCCCGTCCCCAGGTGCCCCCAGGTCCCTCCTGGTGGCCCTGTGACCCCATGGATGACCCCAAGTCCCCCCAGGCTGTCCCTGTCCCCCTGAGATGTCCCCATGACCCCCCAGATGTCCCCAAGTCCCTCCTGGTGTCCCCATGACCCCCCAGATGACCCCAAGTCCCCCCAGGCTGTCCCTATCCCCCCAGATGTCCCCAAGTCCCTCCTGGTGTCCCCGTGTCCTCCCAGATGACCTCAAGTCCCTCCAGGCTGTCCCTGTCCCCCAGATGTCCCCAAGTCCCCCCAGATGTCCCCAAGTCTCTCCTGGCATCCCCAGGTCCCTCCTGGTGTCCCCATGACCCTGTGGATGACCCCAAGTCCCCCCAGGCTGTCCCTGTCCCCCCAGATGTCCCCAAGTCCCTCCTGGTGTCCCCGTGTCCTCCCAGATGACCTCAAGTCCCTCCAGGCTGTCCCTGTCCCCCAGATGTCCCCAAGTCCCCCCAGATGTCCCCAAGTCTCTCCTGGCATCCCCAGGTCCCTCCTGGTGTCCCCATGACCCTGTGGATGACCCCAAGTCCCCCCAGGCTGTCCCTGTCCCCCCAGATGTCCCCAAGTCCCTCCTGGTGTCCCCGTGTCCTCCCAGATGACCTCAAGTCCCTCCAGGCTGTCCCTGTCCCCCAGATGTCCCCAAGTCCCCCCAGATGTCCCCAAGTCTCTCCTGGCATCCCCAGGTCCCTCCTGGTGTCCCCATGACCCTGTGGATGACCCCAAGTCCCCCCAGGCTGTCCCTGTCCCCCCAGATGTCCCCAAGTCCCTCC
>NW_020919191.1:0-1150 GCF_003984885.1 Neopelma chrysocephalum | reverse complement strand
GAGGAGAATTTAGATCCCATTCCAGTACCTAAAGGGTCTCCAGGACCGTTGGAGAGGGACAAGGGCATGAACTGTCAGGAGAAGGTGGAATGGCTTTGAACTGGCAGAGGGCAGGGTCAGAGTACATATCAGGGAGAAATTTTTCCCTGTGAGGGTGGTGAGGCCCTGGCACAGGTTGCCCAGAGAAGCTGTGTCTGCCCCATCCCTGGAAGTGTTCAAGGCCAGGTTGGACGTGGCTCTGAGCAACCTGGTCTAGTGTCCCTGCTATATTGCAGGGGGGTTTGGAACTGGATGATTCTTGAGGTCCATTCCAACTCAAAGCATTCTGTGATATTGTGATATGTGAGAAAAGCCCCTGCGCCTTTTACAACCAGGATGTGAGGGGTTTGTACGGGGACAGGAACTGTGGAAGAGAGAAACGTTTTGCATCCCATACAGCTGGGCCAAACTGTTCTCCAGCTCCCCCAGAGTGAGATCCCAGACCTGGTCCTGGTTGTTCTCGGCAATGGCTGCCCAAGCACTGACGGTGTTGTTCTTGGTCCTGCAGCAGGCACCAGACCAGATGTGGCTGGGTACATTAACCCTCCCACTGGAGATGGAGGAGTTCCCAGGCACAGCCCCCACAATGACATAGGTGATTTGACAGTCCTTGCTTTTATTTGCCATTGTTTGCTGCTCGTAGTTTTTCCAAGCATGTCGGTTGAGCTTTTCGTTCAAGGGCACTATGTTGGTGAGGGTGAAGGCTGCATTCCTGCTGTCCTGGGTGTTGTGGTGGCCATTGGGGTTCAAATGGCCACGGTCCCAACTGCTGTGCTCATAGTCTGTGTTGACAGCCTGGCTTTGCATGATTAGCGCTTTGCTGATGTTGTATTGATGTTCGAGGGTCTGCACTGTTTGCATGTTTTTGGGCAAATTTGAATGTATCAGCTTGACAGATAAGGAAGAAGAAAAGATGTTAGTATTGGGGATGGGAGTAATGGAGCAGGTTTCCCTGGAGCAGAAGTCTCCAGGGGTCAAGAACACACTTTTTCTCTTCTAAGTCTATGGACATATATGAATGTGAGAGAAAAATATATCTGCCCCTCCTGGATGAACACAACAGCTTTTAAGACAAAAGAAGCTCAGAATGTGACTGCTCTCCTCTTGACTT
>NW_020919190.1:0-2504 GCF_003984885.1 Neopelma chrysocephalum | reverse complement strand
GGCAGCTGAAGGTGTGGGAGCTTGGCAGATGGAGACCCTTACTCCCAGCCCCTTCTCTAGATCAACTCCAGAGCGATCCCAAGCACCCATCACACAACAGGAAACTTACTGTACTATTTGGTTTACGTCTAAAATGGCGTTTTCCATACAAAACATTTATGAGGAGGTGAAAAACGATGGAATAATGAGAATGGTAAGAGTTAGAGCATTCCAGTGGAAGTGCTGCACCTCGTCAGGGTGTAAAATAGACTTCTAGGCAAGTGGAGGGTCCTGAGGTTTTCACAGTCTTCCCAGGTGGAAGAGCACCATCAAGCTCACCCTCCCTATGCCTGTGTTCTCCTGACATGGGTCTGCCCTCTTAGGTATCAGAGCAGAGATAAAACATTTGACAGGAAGGTGGGGAGTCTGCTTTGGTACTGAGAGCATAATGAAGGATAGTCCTGCAACCCTCCTTCTTGAGCCCAGGGCCACATGCCTGGAAGTCTCTCCTTTCTTACAGCTTTTGTCTCCTCTCTCACCACATCTAACACTTGGTCTGTCCTTGGCTGCCCCTCGCTCCATCCCACTGTCTGCCTTCACAGCTTCCTCAGCACACGTCCGAGATGTAGTGTTTAGATCCTTGACGAGTGACACTCCAAGGCTTGCGGACCCTTACTGTGTCTTTTCCACACTCAAGGCAAGGTCAAAACCCTCCTCCTAGCCAAAGAGAAAGATCTTCACGAAACAGAGAAGCGCGATGCCAGCCTGGAGTGGGTCAGAGTATCCAGGAGACGACGGCTCAAGAGAAGATAGGGACACACATTGCACCTGACTGCAGTATGCCAGGACTTGCGCTGCCCTGTGCTGTGTACCTCACTTGGCACTCAGGCATTCTCTCACAAGCCTCTGGGTAGGACTGAAACGCCCTGTTTTCTTAGGGGGGTTAATTTGCTCCTCTGTAGAAACAATTAACCGAGTTGTGTGTTTCTAAGAAAATCCCCTGAAACCTCCGAGGAAGACGGTGTCAATGAGTCCGTGTCCACCAGGACGCAGGAAAACAGAGCTGCCTCCCCATGACGTGGCTCGAAGAGCCAGAGAACTGTCCAAAGGCGGTCTTCCGACACCAACAGCCGCCAGGCTGGCGCCCGTAGCTCTCTGGACCCTTTAGCAGTGCGTGCGAGGAGCTCGGGGCTGTGGCCCGGCAGTTGCCGGTAGAAATGGATAAAATCCCCGATTCGTATATTTGCGTTTGAGCACTTGATAGTGATTTCACTGCCCTCGGTGGTCTCTAGCAATGGGTCCTGCTGCACCTGGGCTCTGCCTGTAGACAGTGGCGGGGAGATAAAGAAGAAAAGCCGTCAGAATTGTTTTTTGCACTGGATGTTGTTTCCCAGAAAGAAGGGCACAGAAGCAGTCAGGACCATAAGGAGAAGAATTTAAGAGCATGTCTGGGTGTTAAATAGTGAGATGAGTGCGGGAAAGAGAGGTGGATTGATGGAGTCACTGAAGAATGGAAAGCTGCGGGACGAAGCAAAGCAAAGAGAGAAAGAAAAGTAAGAAGGATGGACTGCAGGCGTTCTCTGAAAGGCAGAGAGTAAAGCAAGGAAACAGGAACGGCTCGATGAGTGTTCCGAGGGAATGCTTTATGGAGCAGAGGGAAGGGAGGATAGTTCGGGGGCAGAGCTCTGTGAAGGACCTGCCAGGCAAGACGGCAACCTCAAGGGACATGCACGGCCACCCCAGCCCCAGCCGCGGCCCCCACGGTCCCCGGCCGCCAGCCCTGCGCACCGAGCAGAACGGCGGCCAGCGCCACCAGCCCCGCTCCCCGCCAGAGCCGCATCCGTCGATCCGCCGCCCGGCGTCTCGCTGCCCCCGCCAGCCCCGGCTCTCTGCTCCGGGCGGGCCGCCTCCTGTCCGCCTCCTCTCCCTCCTCTGCCTTCCTCTCCCTCCCCTGCCCTTCTCCGACAATTCCGCTCCGGGGCTGAGCCCGGCGCCGGTGCCGCTCGGGCTCTCGTCGGGTGCGAGTGGGATGCGGAGGCCTGCCGAGAGCGGCGGCAGCGCGGCGGCTGTCGGGGCTCTGCACAGCGGAGGCGGCGGGGCCGGGTTGGGTGGCAGGGGTGCGGGTTGCTCTAGGGAAGCTCAAGATGGACAGACCATGAGCTCCTTTCACCGCCGTCAACTCTTCCCTTACATCCCACCTCTCTTGGCACTTGGAGACTCCTGAACTGTCCTCCGGGGCACGCGCTTGCGGGAATGGTGGAGGGGCACGAAAGGCAGAACATCCCTCCGGGCTCAGCAGCGCGGGCTCAGCCTCTCCTGGCCTGTCCCGGGGAGCATCCCTGTTGGCAGCAGGAGCACTTCTGCTGGGCACAAAGACCACCTGGGTTTTGTCGGGGGCTGTGGCACCAGTGCTACGGCGAGGCAGTGTATGGGAGAAGCACCTTCCCCAGAGAAAGCTCGGACGTGGCATGGCATCTCCCACCTGCTTTGCACTTCATGGAGATGCAGTCTCCGTAAGTGAGCTC
>NW_020919189.1:0-382 GCF_003984885.1 Neopelma chrysocephalum | reverse complement strand
CCAAATGCACCTGGTGAATTGGCAAACCATCTGCAGGAGAAAGGCAGGAAGAGAGGGATGTGCCCTGGAGAGCTCTGACAGCGCTGCCAGCCTGAGCAGTGACAACAGGCCCAGCCCAGGAGGTCATGGCTGCAGGTACCTGTGATGCCCTGCGGAAGCGGCCACGGGCGCGGTCCTGCTCCTGTGTCCGGTCCCGGCCTGGATCTGGCAAAGAGCGAGCGCGGTCAGAGCTGAGGGGCTGCGGGACAGGCCGCAGAACACGGCCCAGCCCTGCGCTCCACAGGCAGGGTCAGCCCCGGGATGCCCAGGCCATGGAGCTGCCGGGGATCAGCCCCGGGCCCTCCTTCCCTCTCCCTTTCCTTGGCCATGTCCACAGGGCATG
>NW_020919188.1:0-369 GCF_003984885.1 Neopelma chrysocephalum | reverse complement strand
TTGTCCCAAGGAGAGGAGTAAGATATTCTTTGCTAATTCTTTTAATTCATAGACTTTGGGCTACTGATCGGGGGATATGTATATATATATAGCATTTGGGGTTTTGTTCTTCCCTTCTCCTTTCCCTTTTCCCTGTGAAATTGGAGATATATTTCAACTGTAAAGAACTGGAATAGAAGTGTCAATATATTTCTAGATATTGCTTTGTCTCTCTCTCGTTCTCGGTTCTTTTGGTTTTTTCCCCTCTTCTCCCTTGCTTTGGGTTGGGGGAGGGGACTTCTTGTGGTAAGGTTTGGAGACTTGGCAGAGAGTCAGCTCCAAACCATAACACTCTCCTAAGGGACTTGTTCTTCGACATCCCTTTCCCCT
>NW_020919187.1:0-3433 GCF_003984885.1 Neopelma chrysocephalum | reverse complement strand
AAAATATTGTTTTGTCTCCAGTTGTCCCTGTTTATCCGTACACACAGCATTCCATCCTCTGGGTCAGAACACGGTCAAAACATCTCATCCAAGTTTTCCAGCATGTTTCTATCACGTATTTAGCATAAACGATGTCCACAGGGACCCCCCTGCGTTCCCCCCATGTCAACTCACTCTGGGAGGGTCTTGGTGGGGCACCTGCTACTCAAAAGGCACCCATCTCACCCCAAAAGGTGCTGCGACCCCCCTAAACCTACCCACAGTCCCCTAGGACCACCAAACAAAATCAAAGCCCACCCAGGACCCCAACTAACCCCTTTTTTGAGGGACTTCTCTGGGCACTGGTGGTGCTGGGAGCCCCCTCGGCTGCGAGTGAGGAGCTCTCGGGCGAGCGAAGGGTGGGAAGGGGGAAATTGGTAGGAAAAGGAGGGTCAGCGGGGACAAACGCTGTGGTGGGACCCCAAACTGAGTGGGAGGGGAGTGGGACTCCCCAAAAGTGGAGGGGGAGGGGGACTGAGGTTTGGGGAATGATAAAAAATGGGTGGAAGAGGTCAGAAGAGAGGGGAAAGGGCAGGGTGGGACCCTCCAATTGAGCATGAGTAGGCTGAGGATGGGGGTGATGATGTGGAAAGGGTCAGAGAGAGAGGAAAAAAAGTGGGGGTTGGGACTGCAAAACTGTTTGGGGGGGCTGGGGATTGAGGGGACCATGGAAAAGTGGGAGGAACTGGTAGAAGGGTGGAAAAGGGGGGGTGTCTGGTGGGACAGACGGTCCCATGGTGGTCTTTGGGCACCACGTTAAGGGAAAAGGAGGTGGCCCCCTGAGCTCCCAACTTACTGTAGGGTGCTGGGAGCTGCTGGATCCAATCTCAGCCTTGGATTATGACAACAGTTTCAGTTTAGAGGAATTACACAGGTGTGACTGAACCACTTTTGTCCCCCAGGTTTTAATGATGGCAAAACAGATCTACTGACAGAAATGAATTCTTTAGAGATACAAATGATCAGACAAAAGATCTTCATCAGAATTATTTACTGCACAATAGAAACACTAAAAGTATCAGAAGTACAGGATAAGACAGGACAATGCTCTACACTAAAGCAATTCTTGAAGCAATTCTACTCAAGCTGGCACAAAAGCAAGAATTACTAAGTAGAGATGGATGGAACTCCCCCAGACCAATGCTCAGGGGGAGATCTCTGCTCTCAACCTCCAGCAGTGACCTTGGGGGGGTCCCCAGCCAAGGCAGGAATCTCCACACACCCTGCCAAGAAGGGTTCTGTTGGCAGAACCTGCCCCAGGGAAAGGAGACTGGCCCTTTCTGGTCAAAAGGGATGGACTGACAGTCACTGGACTCCAGGGGTTGCCTCACCATCAGGGGCTTCATTCGGGGTGGAAGCAGCAGCCAAAGCTCTTCCTGCAGTCGGGGCACTTGTAGGGCTTCCCTTATCGGTGGGTCCGTTGGTGTGAGGTCAAGGCAGAGCTCTGGGCGAAGCTCTTCCCACACTCCCCACACTTGTAGGGCCTCTCCCTGGTGTGGATGCGCCGGTGGGTGATGAGGGTGGAGTTCAGTTTGAAGCCCTTCCCGCAGTCGGTGCAGCAGAAGGGCCTCTCATCTGTGTGCGTCCGCTGGTGCACGAGGAGATTCCCACTGGTCTGAAACCTCTTCCCACATTCCAAGCACTCGTAGGGCCGTTCGCCAGTGTGGATGCGCTGGTGGGTGCGGAGGCTGGAGCTCTGGTTGAAGCTCTTCCCACATTCCCGGCACGTGTATGGACGTTCCCCAGTGTGGATGTGCTGGTGTTGGAGCAGTTTGGTGCTCTTCCTGAAGCTCTTCCCACATTCCAAACATCTGAAGGGCTTCTGCCTGCTGGGAGGCTGCTCAGGGACCACCAGGTCACAGCTCCGCCTCAAGCTCCAGCCGCCTTCCCAGCACAGGTTGGGTCTTTCCTCCTCAGAGCACCCTGGGCTGGCTTTGGAGCCCCTCCTGTGGGGGGATCTCCGGCCCTTTTCCTCCCCGCTGCCTTCCTGTGCCGTGGAGCCCTTCAAAACGGCCTCTCCCACCAGGCTCTGCCAGGGGGATTTGTCCTCCGGGCTCTCTGTCCTCAGCTCGGGGCCTGGGGCAGGAAGCAAGGACAGGGAGGGGATTTGCCTCCGGCCCACAGGGAAGGCCAAGGACATCCCCCCAACTCCGGCCCCGGCAGGACGGCGGCGGCAGCAGGGTTGTCCTGCAGCCGGGGGCCATGCTCGGCTGCCAGAGCCAGCACAACACCCGCCCAAAGGGCCACTGACTTCCTCCTCACCTGCCTGGGGGGCCCACAGCATCTTCCTCTTCCTCACAGCCTCCTCCTCCATCTGCCCAAGCTTTGGGAAGGACAAATCCTGATGGGGGAGAAAACAAGGGGTGAGCGTGTTGGCTTGGGGGTTCCTCCTGCCCAAGTCCATCTCTAGAACTCACCGGGCATCCTGTGCCCATAAAAACCTCCAAAACACCAAGATTGAGCCTAGAAAAACCCAAATCATCAAGATTCAGGCAAAAGCCCTTCAGAAATAGTGAGAAGACTCCTGCCCCCCCAAACTGCAAAAAGTTGAGATTCAGCTAAAAAATATTCCAAAATATGAAGATTAGCCCAAAAAAAATTCTCCTAAGACTTCCCCTTCTCTGGTCTCTCCCTTCTGGGGTTCAGAGATTCTCCCGTCTGGGATGCTGGGGGTCTCACTTAGGGATGCTGGGAGTGTTGGGGGTCCATCTCCTCTGACTCTCGCCTTTGGGTGCCACGTTCCCAGACATTCCCCCTCTCCAGGTTCTCCATTTTGTTGTCCCGGGGATCCCAGGGGTCCCCACTGTCCAGGCTTCCCCTTGTCCGTGCCCCCCTCTCCAGGCTCTCAAAGCTCCCCCCTCTCTCCAGCCTCCCCCGCTATCCGGAGATCAAGGCCTGGGCAGCCCCACGGCAACCCCACTCCCGCTCTCCCCCCTCTCCTAAGCCCCTCTCTCTCACCCCTTTCCCATCAGCCCCCCAAACCCCGGCTCCCCCCAACCCCCTTTTGGGGGTGACCAACCGCCCCTCGCACTCCCTTTGGGGGTCCCACTCCCTCCTTTCATTTTTCTCTGTACAAAGTTGCTTCCTAATATCCAACTCAAACCTCCCCTGGTACAGCTCAAGACCCAGCCCTCTTGTCCTACTGCTGCTTCCTGGCACAAGAGCCCCACCCCCACCTGGCTATACCCTCCTGGCAGGGACTTGCAGAGAGTCAGGAGGTCTCCCCTGAGCCTCCTCTTCTCCAGCCTCAACACCCCCAGCTCCCTCAGCCTCTCCTCACACCACTTGTGCTCCACTCCCTTCCCCAGCCTCGCTGCTCTTCTCTGCACCTGCTCCAGCCCCTCCATGGCCTTCCTCAACTCAGGGGCCCAGAGCTGGACACAGCACTCCAGGG
>NW_020919186.1:2795-4445 GCF_003984885.1 Neopelma chrysocephalum | reverse complement strand
CTCACCCCATTGGGTCTCAGGTTCACCCCCCTGGCCCCGTTGGGGGTTGAGTTGACCGCGCCGATCCCGTCATCCGCCCCTCCCTCTCCTCCCCCAGTTCAACAGCTTCGAGCAGCTCTGCATCAACTTCACCAACGAGAAGCTGCAGCAGTTCTTCAACCACCACATGTTCGTGCTGGAGCAGGAGGAGTACAAGAAAGAGGGCATCGAGTGGGAGTTCATCGACTTCGGCATGGACCTCCAGGCCTGCATCGACCTCATCGAGAAGGTACCACCCCCACCAGGGCCTCCGGGGGGGGGCGGATGGAGGAGGGTCCCGTCAGTGACCCAACGAGTGACTTTTGGGCGGTCCTCGGTGTCCCCCGTGGCCAACGACATCTCCTCCTCCTCCCCAGCCCATGGGGATCATGTCCATCCTGGAGGAGGAGTGCATGTTCCCCAAGGCCTCGGACATGACCTTCAAGGCCAAGCTCTACGACAACCACCTGGGCAAGTCGGCCAACTTCGGGAAGCCGCGCAACGTCAAGGGCAAGGCCGAGGCCCACTTCTCGCTCGTCCACTACGCCGGCACCGTGGACTACAACATCCTGGGCTGGCTGGAGAAGAACAAGGACCCCCTCAACGAGACGGTGGTGGGGCTCTACCAGAAATCCGCCCTCAAGCTCTTGGCCAGCCTCTTCTCCAACTACGCCGGGGCGGACTCCGGTGGGTGACGGGTGGATGGAGAAGACAGTCGCCTACTGGAGTTGCCTTCGTTCCCACCTCACCCCATCCGTCTTCTCCTCAGGTGGTGACGGCGGGAAGGGCAAAGGGGCCAAGAAGAAAGGTTCCTCCTTCCAGACGGTCTCGGCCCTGCACCGGGTGAGAGACTCCGTGGGGCAGAGGGGGGACAACCCCCGGTGTGGCCAACCACCCTCCACCCGTGGCCCCTCCCCTGCTCTCCCTTCGGTCAACCTCTTCTCTCCTCCCCCAGGAGAACCTCAACAAGCTGATGGCCAACCTCAAGACCACCCACCCCCACTTCGTGCGCTGCCTCGTCCCCAACGAGCGGAAGCAACCGGGTGAGCAGAGGGCGGGGAGGGGGGGGTGGGAAGATGGTGGGTGTGGCTCGTGGTTGACCCCCCCAGCCCGTGTCCATCCCCCCAGGTGTGATGGACAACGCCCTGGTGATGCACCAGCTCCGCTGCAACGGGGTCCTGGAGGGGATCCGCATCTGCCGCAAGGGCTTCCCCAACCGCATCCTCTACGGGGACTTCCGCCAGCGGTGGGCACGGGGCGGGGGGCGTGGGGCTGGGGGCACAGGGTGGGGGGCACAACCCCACCAGGGCTGATCGGGGGGGGGTGTTGTGTCCTCTCTGCCCACCAGGTACCGCATCCTGAACCCCGCGGCCATCCCCGAGGGGCAGTTCATCGACAGCCGCAAGGGCGCCGAGAAGCTCCTGGGCTCCATCGACATCGACCACAACCAGTACAAGTTCGGGCACACCAAGGTGAGCCCAAACACGGGGACTCTGTTCAACCCCAGTCCCACCTCCCATGAAGTGACAGGGACCTCACCGTCTGTCCATCCGTGTGTCCATCTGTCCATCTGCGTGTCCATCTGTCCATCCGCGTGTCCATCTGTCCATCCGCGTGTCCATCTGTCCATCC
>NW_020919186.1:0-2785 GCF_003984885.1 Neopelma chrysocephalum | reverse complement strand
CCATCCACGTGTCCATCTGCCCATCCACGTGTCCATCTGCCCATCCACGTGTCCATCTGTCCATCCACGTGTCCATCGGTCCCTCCCACCCACCACAGATGAGGTCACATGGTCTCTGTTCCCCCCAGTCCCACCTCCCACAGGGTGACACGGACCTCACCGTCACACCCTCCCCCTGTCCATCTGCCCATCCATGTGTCCATCTGTCCATCCACGTGTCCATCAGTCCCTCCCACCCACCACAGACGAGGCCACGTGGTCTCTGCTCCCAACGGTCCCACCTCCCACGAAGTTCTGCAGATCCCACGGTCCCACCGCCCTCTCCCCCTGACCTCCTTCCCCTCCCGCCCAGGTGTTCTTCAAGGCGGGGCTGCTGGGGCAACTGGAGGAGATGCGGGACGAGCGCCTGTCCCGCATCATCACCCGCATCCAGGCGCGGGCCCGGGGGCAGCTCATGCGCCTCGAGTTCAAGAAGATCGTGGAGCGCCGGTGGGTGAGGCGGTGGGGACGGGGCTTCTCCCAGGCCGGGCGCGGGGGTCACCCGTGGTGGCACCCGCGTCCCTCCCCTCCCCTCCCCGCAGGGACGCGCTGCTGGTGATCCAGTGGAACCTGAGGGCCTTCATGGGGGTGAAGAACTGGCCGTGGATGAAGCTCTACTTCAAGATCAAGCCCCTGCTGAAGAGCGCGGAGACGGAGAAGGAGATGCAGGTGGGATGAAGGGGGCGGGGCAGGGCAAGACCACCGCTGGTGAGGGTTGGGTGGGTGATGGACATGGGGTTGGACTCGCCGCGGGTCTCCCGGAGCAGAACATGAAGGAGGAGTACGGGCGGCTGAAGGAGGCCCTGGAGAAGTCGGAATCGCGGCGGAAGGAGCTGGAGGAGAAGATGGTGTCCATGCTGCAGGAGAAGAACGACCTTCAGCTCCAAGTGCAGGCCGTGAGTGAGACGACCCCCCCCCCCCCCCAAAAACCACATCCCGGGGATGACCCCTGTCACCCCCCCAGAGCCACCACTTGTCACCCGCCACCCCTCCCACAGGAGCAGGACAACCTGAACGACGCCGAGGAGCGCTGCGACCAGCTGATCAAGAACAAGATCCAGCTGGAGGCCAAGGTGAAGGAGCTGACGGAGAGGCTGGAGGACGAGGAGGAGATGAACGCCGAGCTGACGGCCAAGAAGAGGAAGCTGGAGGACGAGTGCTCGGAGCTGAAGAAGGACATTGATGACCTGGAGCTGACCCTGGCCAAGGTGGAGAAGGAGAAACACGCCACCGAGAACAAGGTGAGGGCGGGGAGGGGACTTGAGTCAACTCAGCTGGGTTGGGTTGAGGAGACCCAAGGCTGGGTGGGTTGGGAAGACCCAAATCTGGTTGGGTTGGGTTGAGAAGACCCAAATCTGGTTGGGTTGTACTGAGGAGACCCAAGGCTGGTTGGGTTGAGAAGACCCAAATCTGGTTGAGTTGGGAAGACCCAAATCTGGTTGGTTTGTATTGAGGAGACCCAAGGCTGGTTGGGTTGGGGAGACCCAAATCTGGTTGGTTTGTATTGAGGAGACCCAAGGCCGGTTGACTTGGGAAGACCCAAATCTGGTTGGGTTGGGTTGAGGAGACCCAAGGCTGGGTGGGATGGGTTGGGTTGGGTTGAGGAGACCCAAGGCTGGTTGGGTTGGGAAGACCCAAATCTGATTGGGTTGGGTTGAGGAAACCCAAATCTGGTTGGGTTGGGAAGACCCAAATCTGGTTGGGAAGACCCAAATCTGGTTGGGTTGTATTGAGAAGACTCAAGGCTGGTTGGGATGTGTTGGGTTGGGTTGAGGACACCCAAGGTTGGTTGGGAAGACCCAAATCTGGTTTGTTTGCATTGAGTAGACCCAAGGCTGGTTGACTTGGGAAGACCCAAATCTGGTTGGTTTGTATTGAGGAGACCCAGGGTTGGTTGGGAAGACCCAAATCTGGATGATTTGTGTTGAGAAGACCCAAGGCTGGTTGGGTTGGGAAGACCCAAATCTGGTTGGTTTGTATTGAGGAGACCCAAGGCTGGTTGGGTTGGGGAGACCCAAATCTGGTTGGTTTGTATTGAGGAGACCCAAGGCCGGTTGACTTGGGAAGACCCAAATCTGGTTGGGTTGGGTTGAGGAGACCCAAGGCTGGGTGGGATGTGTTGGGTTGGGTTGAGGAGACCCAAGGCTGGTTGGGTTGGGAAGACCCAAATCTGGTTGGGTTGGGTTGAGGAGACCCAAGGTTGGTTGGGTTGGGAAGACCCAAATCTGGTTGTGTTGGGAAGACCCAAATCTGGTTGGGTTGTACTGAGGAGACCCAAGGCTGGTTGGGAAGACCCAAATCTGGATGGTTTGGGTTGAGGAGACCCAAGGCTGGTTGGGTTGGGAAGACCCAAATCTGGTCGGGTTGTATTGAGGAGACCCAAGGTTGGGTGGGATGTGTTGGGTTGGGTTGAGGACACCCAAGGAAGGTTGGATCAGATCGAGAAGACCCACGACTGGTTGGGTGGGATTTATCAAGAAGACCCAACACGTTTTGGGTTCTCTGCGTTGAAGTGACCTCATTGGCCAAGGCGAACCCTCTCCTGGCACCGAACCGGAGCCTGGACGCTTCTCCCCCAGGTCAAGAACCTGACGGAGGAGATGGCAGGGCTGGACGAGACCATCGCCAAGCTGACCAAGGAGAAGAAGGCCCTGCAGGAGTCCCACCAGCAGACCCTGGACGACCTGCAGGCCGAGGAGGACAAAGTCAACACCTTGACCAAGGGCAAAGTCAAGCTGGAACAGCA
>NW_020919185.1:2350-5283 GCF_003984885.1 Neopelma chrysocephalum | reverse complement strand
GGAACCTTCTGGACCTTTCCCACAGCCCCGGGTGACCTGATGGAACCTTCTGGACCATTCCCACAGTCCTGGGGACCTCAGGGAACCTTCTGGACCTTTCCCACAGCCCTGGGGACCTGATGGAACCTTCTGGACCATTCCATAGCCCTGGGGACCTCATGGAACCTTCTGGATCTTTCCCACAACCCCAAGGACCTGACGGAACCTTCTGGACCTTTCCCATAGCCCTGGGAACATCATGGAACCTTCTGGACTATTCCATAGTCCTGGGGACCTGGTGGAACCTTCTAGATCTTTCCTACAGATTATATTATATATATATAAAAAATATAATATATATTATATAATATGTAATTTTGTAATTATATGATTTATATAATATTATAGTATATTTTATATATAATATTAATGATATTATTTATTTTGGTATTCTTATAAATATTTTAAATATTTACATATTTATATGAATATATTTATAAGTTTATATATATTTATAAATATATTTTATATATAATATATTTATAAATATAAAAATATATTTATAAATTCATATGTATTTATAAATATATTTATATATATTTTATAAATATTTATAATATTTCCATCTGTATATTCCATTAATTATGTATTAAATATGTATATTTATAAATGAGATCTACTATAGATAATAATATAAAAATTCTTAATGTTAGATTATATAGTTAATTTATAGATTATAGACTGTGTTATAAGTTATATAAATACATATATTCTAATGCTACTTATAAATATATTAATATAAATTATTAGGAAGCCAGATATTGGAAATAGAGGTATTTTAAATATCTATGTTAAATATATAGATAAAAACCCCTAATGCACAGGTGTATTATATATTTATATGTAACATTATATATGATTTGTGAGTAATAAAACTGTTGTGACATAGAAGTATAAATTATATATTACATAAGTACCATTATAGGTATAGATATGATATGTCTGATAAGTGTAATTATGTGTTTTATAGATATTATGTAAAATATGTATGTGCACAATTATATATTAGAAAAATAGAATGTAATATAAGATAATGTAATATACTGTAATGTAATATAATATAATATAAATTTTATATAGAATGTAATGTAATATAATATAATGTAATATAATGTAGTATAATATTATATAAAATATATAGTGTAGTATAATGTAATGTAACGCAGTATAATATTATTTAAAAATATATAATGTAATGTAAGGTAATATAAGGTAATATAATGTAATATAAATAATATATATAATGTAATGTAATGTATTGTAATATAATACAATATAGTATAATATCACATAAAATATATAGTGTAATATAATATATATATAAAATATGTATGTGCACAATTATATATTAGAGAAATATAACGTAATATTATAAAAGGTAATATAATGTAATATACTGTAATGTAATATAATATAATATAAAATATAAAATGTAATGCAATAAATAATATAAATAATATAGATAGTGTAATGTAATGCAATATAAATAATATATATAATGTAATGTAATATAATGTAATATAATGTAGTATAATATTATATAAAATATATAAGGTAGTATAATGTAATAGAACGCAGTATAATATTATTTTAAAATATATAAGGTAGTATAATGTAATATAATGTAATATAAATAATTTATATAATGTTATGTAATATAATGTAACATAAATAATATATATAATATAATGTAATATAATGCAGTATATTATTATTTAAAAATATATAATGTGACATAAAGTAATATAATGTAATATAATGTAATATAAATAATATATAATGCAATGTAATGTATTGCAATATAATGTAACACAATATAGTATAATATCACATAAAATATATAATGTAATATAAATAATATGTAATGTAATGTAATGTATTATAATGTAATCTAATGCAGTATAACATATAAATAATATATAATGTAATATAATATAAATAAATATATATAATGTAATGTATTATAATGCAATGTAATGTCTTATAATGTAACATAATGCAGTATATAATATAAATAATATAATGTAATATAATATAAATAATATAATGTAATGTAATGTAATATAATGCATTATAATGTAATATAATGCAGTGTAACATATAAATAAAATATAGTGTAATATAATATAAACAATGCAATGTAATACAGAATATAATGTAATAAAATATGATAATATCTAATAATATAACCCAGTGTGATATAATGTGATATAAAGTGATGCAATAATGTGTGAAATGAAAATGTGATAAAATATAATCTATTAAATGATCCGGGGGGCCCCTATTGATCTGGGGGTCCCCTATTGATCCAGGGTCCCCTATTGATCCGGGGGTCCCCTATTGATCCCAGGGGTCCCCTATTGATCCCGGCAGGTCCCACATTGATCCCGGGGGTCCCTTATTGATCTGGGGGTCCCCTATTGATCCCAGCAGGTCCCACATTGATCCGGGGGTCCCCTATTGATCCCGGGGGTCCCACATTGATCCGGGGGTCCCCTATTGATCCCGACAGGTCCCACATTGATCCAGGGGTCCCACATTGATCCCAGCAGGTCCCACATTGATTCAGGGGGTCCTCTATTGATCCCGGCAGGTCCCACATTGATCCGGGGGTCCCCTATTGATCCCGGCAAGTCCCACATGGATCCCAGCAGGTCCTACACTGAGCCGGGGGTCCCCTATTGATCCTGGGAGTCCTCTATTGATCCCAGGGTCCCTATTGATCCCAGCAGGTCCCACATTGATCCCGGGGTCCCCTATTGATCCCGGCAGGTCCCCTATTGATCCCGGCAGGTCCCACATTGATCCAGGGATCCCCTATTGATCCAGGGGTCCCCTATTGATCCGGGGGTCCCCTATTGATCCCGGGGGTCCTACATTGATCCCGGCAGGTC
>NW_020919185.1:2181-2340 GCF_003984885.1 Neopelma chrysocephalum | reverse complement strand
TGATCCCGGGGGTCCTACATTGATCCCGGCAGGTCCCACATTGATCCAGGGGTCCCACATTGATCCCGGCAGGTCCCACATTGATCCCAGCAGGTCCCACACTGATCCAGGGGTCCCCTATTGATCCCAGGGGTCCCCTATTGATCCCGGCAGGTCCCA
>NW_020919185.1:0-2171 GCF_003984885.1 Neopelma chrysocephalum | reverse complement strand
GATCCCACATTGACCCGGGGGATCCCACATTGATCCAGGGGATCCCACACCGACCCGGGGGATCCCACATTGAGCCAGAGGGCCCCAGATTGATCCAGAGGATCCCACGTTGGTCTGGGGGATCCCACATTGATCTGGAGGATCCCACATCAATCCAGGGGATCCCACACTGATCCAGGGGATCCCACATTGATCCACAGGATCCCACATTGACCCAGAGGATCCCACATCAATCCAGGGGATCCCGAAACTGGAGGCATCACAGACTTTGGGCTATCCCAGATTTCTGAGTGATCCCAGCTGGATCCAGGGATCCCAATTGATCTGGGGGGGTGGGAGGTCGTTCCAGGGTTTCCCAGGATCGATCCGGGGGGGGTCCCAGCTTTGTGGTGCTCCCAGATTTTGGGGGGTCCCTACCATGGTGCTCCTCGATTTGGGGCTTGGGTTTCTTTCGCAATTTGGGTTTCTTCTGATTGGTCCTTTCCAGGAGGTGACGGATGTGCCGCGTCACTGGGGAGAAACACACGGAGGGGGGGCCGGGAACGGGGAATGTGAGGCTGGAAAAGGAACTCGGGGGGAGGGAACAAAGGGGGGGAGGGGGGGAAATCGTGGAAGAAAAATAAAGGGAATGGAAATAAAATGGAAATGAAAATAAAAAAAAACAAAAACAAAAATAAAAAATGAAAATAACAAATGAAAATAAAAAATAAAATAAAAACAAAAAATAAAAATGAAAATAAAAAACAAAAATAAAAACCAAAAACGAAAATAAAAAATGAAAATAAAAAACAAGATAAAAACAAAAAAATAAAAACAAAAATAATAAAAAAACCCAAAAAATAAAATAAAAAAAAAAAAACAAAAAACAAAAACGAAAATAAAAAATGAAAATAAAAAAAAACAAAAACAAAAATAAAAAACAAAAATAAAAAAATCCAAAAAAAACCCCGAAATAAAAACAAAAATAAAAATGAAAATAAAAAACAGAAATAAAAAAACAAAAATGAAAATAAAAAATGAAAATAAAAAACAAAAGAAAAAAACAAAAACAAAAATAAAAAAGAAAATAAAAACTGAAAATAAAAAACAAAATAAAAAAAACAAAAAAAACGAAAATAAAAAACAAAAATAAAAAAGAAAATAAAAAACAAAAATGAAATGAAATAAAAAATTAAATTAAATCAAATTAAAACTATAAAAATAGATTAAAATTAAAGCAGGAAATAAAAAATATAAAGGAAATCGAAATAAAAATTAAATGAAATGACAATGAAGGATCTAGAAATAAAAGGGAATTGAAAATAAAAGTAAAAAACTAAGGGGAAAATAAAGAAAAATAAAAATGCCAAAATGAAAGCGAGTTCGAATTAAAAATAAAAAAATAAGGAAAAGATTTAAAAATAAAAAATCGAAGAAAACCGAAAATTAAAGGAATAAAATAAAACTGAAACGAAAATAAAAAACAAATGGAAACGACAGTGGGATGCAAATACAAACAAATTCTATGCAAATGAAGATGCAAATTAAAATCGATGAAACCAACCAACGACTCGACACAAAAACCAACGAAACACCTGAAAATAAAACACAAAACTCAAAACGACAAAAAACGGGGACCAAACCCAGGGGGGCGACACTGATTGGATGGGAGGGGGATCGGGGGGCGGAGCCTCTTCCGGGGGAAGCTCCGGGTGTGGAATGAGGTGGGAAATGAGTTGGACACTTGGAAAGGGGCCCTTGTGGGGTGGGAGAAGTTTCAGGAATTCTTTCATGGACACTCCCGGTGGAGGAGACGTCGACCCCACAGCAACGGCCTCCGAGCTCATTCCACGTTGGATCTCACGTCGGAATTCTGGGCGGGAGGAGGGCGGGAAAGCGGGAAAACCCCCACTGTGAGGGGGGGTCTTGGGTGAGCTCCTCACCCGCCTTTCCAAGGAGAAACTCAACGGGTGGGAAAGGAACCAAAGAACCGGGATGGGACATCACGGAACCGTGGGATGGGTTGGGTTGGAAGGGACCTCAAAGACCATCTCGTTCCACCCCCTGCCACGGGCAGGGACACTTTCCAGACCAGGGACCTTCCACCAGACCAGGTGGCTCCTAATCCCCATCCAACCTGGCCTTGGACACTCCCAAGGTCGGGGGCGGTCGCCGGCGCCGCCGGGCCGCGG
>NW_020919184.1:776-1072 GCF_003984885.1 Neopelma chrysocephalum | reverse complement strand
TTTGGGGGGGCTCACCTTGATCTGGGCGAGGGTCTCGGAGCCGGAGACCTCGAGGGTGAGGAGGGTCTGGGCGCGGACGAAGAGCTGCATGGTGGGGGCTGGGGGGGAAATTGGGGGGTCAATGGGGGTTTAGGGGGACCCCCCACCCCAAAAATAACAGAGGGACTCTCAGGGGAAAAGGGAGAGACCCCCCCATCCCCCAGGAAAAGGCGTAATGGGAATTTTGGGGGGTGTTTTTGGAGAGTTTTGGGGATGTTTTGGGGGGCTCTGGGTGGGCTGAGGGTATTTTGGGGGGG
>NW_020919184.1:396-676 GCF_003984885.1 Neopelma chrysocephalum | reverse complement strand
GTGCCCCCCCTTCCCTCAGCCCTTTGTCCCCAGGGCCCCGTTCCAGGGGACAAAGTCCCTGGGGGTGGGGAGGGAGGATGAAAACGCCCCCAAAAACACCCAAAATCACCCCAGAAACACCCCCCGGGCTCCTAAAAACATCTGCCGGCCCTCAACACCCCCTGTGCCCCCCCCCAAAATACCCTCAGCCCACCCAGGGCCCCCCAAAACATCCCCAACTCTCTCCAAAATCACCCCCCCCCAAAAATTCCCCCTACGCCTTTTCCTGGGGGATGGGGGG
>NW_020919184.1:0-296 GCF_003984885.1 Neopelma chrysocephalum | reverse complement strand
TTTGGGGGGGCTCACCTTGATCTGGGCGAGGGTCTCGGAGCCGGAGACCTCGAGGGTGAGGAGGGTCTGGGCGCGGACGAAGAGCTGCATGGTGGGGGCTGGGGGGGAAATTGGGGGGTCAATGGGGGTTTAGGGGGACCCCCCACCCCAAAAATAACAGAGGGACTCTCAGGGGAAAAGGGAGAGACCCCCCCATCCCCCAGGAAAAGGCGTAATGGGAATTTTGGGGGGTGTTTTTGGAGAGTTTTGGGGATGTTTTGGGGGGCTCTGGGTGGGCTGAGGGTATTTTGGGGGGG
>NW_020919183.1:0-3817 GCF_003984885.1 Neopelma chrysocephalum | reverse complement strand
GGGGGGATTTGGGGGGTTGGTGGGGATTTAGGGGGGTTGGGGGAACTAAAAAGGGGGATTTGGGGGGGATTTGAGGAGAGTTGGAGGGGATTTGGGGGTGTTTGGAGGGATTTGGGGGGTTTGGGAGGATTGGGGGGGTTTGGGGGAAAAAAGGGGATTGGGGACCCAAAGAGGGGGATTTGGGGGGTTCTGAGGGTCTCGGGGGTCCCACTTTGTCGGGCTGGGAGTCATTCCTGGGGTGCTTTGAGTCAGTTTTGGGGTGTTTTCAGTGGTTTTTTGGTGGATTTTTGGGTTTTTTTAGGGTTTTTTGGGCACTTTCGGGGGTTTTTCCACTCCCTCATTTTTGGGGTGATTTCATGTGATTTGGGGGTGTTTTGGGGTCCCACCTTGTCGGGCTGGGACTCATTCCTGTGATGTTGTGAGTCAGTTTGGGGGTGTTTTCAGTGGGTTTTGGGGCCGATTTTGGTCAATTTTGAGCCGATTTTCATGGATTTTTGGGGATTTTTCGGGGGTTTTTTCACCACCTCATTTTGGGGTGATTTGGGGGTGTTTTGGGGTCCCACCTTGTCTGGCTGGGAATCATTTTTGGGGTATTTTGGGTCAGTTTTGGGGTGTTTTGGGTGACTTTTGGGGTGTTTTCAGTGGGTTTTTGGGCGATTTTCGGGCCGATTTTCACAGATTTTCAGGGTTTTTTTGGGGTTTTTCCACCCCTCATTTTTGGGGTGATTTCAGGTGATTTCAGGTGTTTTGTGGTCCCACCTTGTCTGGCTGGGAGTCATTTTTGGGGTATTTTGGGTGTTCTTGGAGCTGTTTTTGGGGCCGATTTTGGTCAATTTTGAGCCGATTTTCACAGATTTTCAGGGATTTTTCGGGGTTTTTTTCACCCCTCATTTTTGGGGTGATTTCAGGTGATTTGGGGGTGTTTTGGGGTCCCACCTTGTCGGGCTGGGAGTCGTTCCTGGGGTGCTTTGAGTCATTTTTGGGGTGTTTTCAGTGGGTTTTGGGGCGATTTTCGGGCCGATTTTCATGGATTTTGGGGTTTTTTTGGGTTTTTTTCACCCCCCCATTTTTGGGGTGATTTGGGGGTGTTTTGGGGTCCCACCTTGTCTGGCTGGGAATCATTCTTGGGGTATTTTGGGTCAGTTTTGGGGTGTTTTGGGTGACTTTTGGGGTGTTTTCAGTGGGTTTTTGGGCGATTTTCGGGCCGATTTTCACAGATTTTCAGGGGTTTTTCGGGGTTTTTTCACCCCTCATTTTTGGGGTGATTTCAGGTGATTTCAGGTGTTTTGTGGTCCCACCTCGTCTGGCTGGGAATCATTTTTGGGGTATTTTGGGTGTTCTTGGAGCTGTTTTTGGGGCCGATTTTGGTCAATTTTTGTCCGATTTTCACAGATTTTCAGGGGTTTTTCGGGGGTATTTTCACCCCTCATTTTTGGGGTGATTTCAGGTGATTTTTGGTCCCACCTTGTCCGGCTGGGAGTCGTTCCTGGGGTGCTGGAAGGTGAGGAGGTGCAGCCCCGGGGGGACCCCTCTGCTCCTGCACTGGGGCAGCTCCGTCAGGAAATCGGGGCGGGACCCCCACCAGCCGTGGGTGCCCGAGATCTGCCCCACACGGCAACGACCCTGCTCTGGGGGGAACAAATTTTATCATTTTTACCAGTTTTCCTCTTTTTCCCACCATTTCCCAAAATTTTTTCTCTTTTTTCCCCTTTTTTCCCCTATTTTTTTCCATTTTTTTTCCATTTTTTTCCATTTTCCCCCTATTTTTTCCATTTTTCCTCTATTTTTCCTCCATATTTCCCTCATTTTTTCCCCATTTTCCCCCTATTTTTTCCATTTCTTTTTCCCCATTTTTCCTCCATTTTTTCCCCTTTTTTTTCCGTTTTCTCCCCATTTTTTTTCATTTTCCTCCCTTTTTTTCATTTTTCTCTGTTTTCCACTTTTTTGCCCATTGTCTTCCTTTTTTTCCTCCTTCCCCCAAATTTTTCCATTTTACCCCTATTTTTTCCATTTTTCCCCATTTCCCCCCATTTTCCCCCCCATTTTTTTTCTGTTTTCCCCCCATTTTTTCCATTTTTCCCCTTTTTTCCCATTTTTCCACCAGGGACCCCCAGAACCAACAGGGACCCCCAAACCCCCCCCACCAGCCGTGGGTGCCCGAGATCTGCCCCACACGGCAACGACCCTGCTCTGGGGGGAACAAATTTTATCATTTTTACCCTTTTTTCCACAGTTTTCCCTTTTATTCCCCTTTTTTCCGATTTTTTTCTTATTTTTTTCCATTTTTTCCCATTTTTCCCCCATTTTTTCTCAATTTTTTACCATTTTTTTCTCAATTTTTTCCCATTTTTCCACCTTTTTTTCCCCCATTTTTTCCCATTTTTCCTCCATTTTTCCCAATTTTTTTACCATTTTTTACCATTTTTCCTCTATTTTTTCCTCCCATTTTTTACCATTTTCCCCCATTTTTTCTCAATTTTTACCATTTTTCCCCCATATTTTTCCCTTTTTTCCCCCCATTTTTCCCATTTTTCCCCCATTTTTTCTCAATTTTTTCCCACTTTTTTCTCAATTTTTTCCCATTTTTCCCCCATTTTTTCTCAATTTTTTACCATTTTTCCTCCATTTTTTTCCCCATTTTTCCCCTTTTCTTCTCCCATTTTCCCCCCACTTTTCCCATTTTCCCGCCTTTTTCCCCCCAATTTCCCCCATTTTTTCCCCCAAATTTCCCTATTTTTTCCCCCAAAATTTTCCAGTTTCCCTCCAAAATTTTACCTCTTTTTTTTTTCGAAATTTTCCCGTTTTCTCCACAAATTTTAACCCGTTTCCCCCCAAATTTTCCCATTTTCCCCCAAAATTTTAACTTTATTTTCCCCAAAATTTTCCCATTTTCCCCCAAAATTTTACCTCTTTCCCCCCCCCAATTTTTCCCATTTCCCCCCCCAATTTTTACCTTCCTTTTTGCCCAATTTTCCCCCCCAAATTTTCCCATTTTCCCCCCAAATTTTACCTCTTTTTTTTTCCCGAATTCTCCCGTTTTCCCCCCAAATTTTTCCCATTTCCTCCCCATTTTTTTCCCATTTTCCTCCCCAAATCCACCCCAAAAAAACCCCAAATTTCCCCTTTTTTTTCCATTTTTTCCCCATTTTTTGGCCATTTTTCCCCCTTTTTTCGCCATTTTTTCACATTTTTTTGCCATTTTTTCCCATTTTTTGGTGTTTTCCCCCCAGATCTCACCTGTGACAGGTAAGCAGGTGTCGTTCTGGACGCACCAGCCCAGGGGGGTCCCGGGGGGGGCCGTGGGACCCCCCCCAAAAGCCAAACAGGACTCGCAGTCCCCCAAGAGCCGCCCCAGCCCCGGGCAGCTGGGGGGGCACTGAGAGACCCCAGACCCAAATTAGGGGGGTTGGAGACCCCCAAAACCCCCATTTCCACCCAATTTTCCCATTTTCCCTCTTTTCCCCCCCTTTTTTCTCCATTTTTCCCCCTTTTTTCCCTTTTTTACCCATTTTTTTCCCATTTTTTCCCCTTTTTTCCCCCATTTTCTGTGGGACCCCCAGACCCAATTTTGGGGGGGTTGGAGACCCCCCCAGACCCCCCAAATCCCCAAATTCCCCCCCAAATTCCCACTGGGATCCCAAAAATCCCCCTCCCCATTTCTCGACCCAGGGGGACCCCAGACCCAAATTAGGGGGGTTGGAGACCCCCTAAATCCCCAAATCCCCTCAAACTCCCCCCAAATCCCCCTCAATCCCCCCCAAAATCCCATTTAAACCCCAAAATTCCCCCCTAAACCCCCCCAAACCTCCCCAGATCC
>NW_020919182.1:0-420 GCF_003984885.1 Neopelma chrysocephalum | reverse complement strand
CACTGCTGTCTTCTCCTAGGGAGAGCTCTTCATCACTGCTGTCTTCTCCTAGGGAGAGCTCTTCATCACTGCTGTCTTCTACTTGGGAGAGCTCTTCATCACTGCTTTCCTCCCCTTTGGACAGCTCTTGCCCACTGCTATCTTCTTCTGTGGACAGGTCTTCCTCGCTCTCATCATCTTCTTGGGACACATCTCTGCCATTGCTGTCTTCCGCTTGGGACCGGTCTTGATCCATCTGGTCTTCCCCCTTGGCAAGATCTTTCTGATTGTCGTCTTCTCCGTGGGACACCTCTTTCCCCTTGCTGTCTTCTCTTTGGCTCAGCTTTTGGTGTCCATCATCTTTCTGCTCTTTCTCCTCCTCAGCCCAGGCCCAACGATGTTTTGGAAAAGTTTCTTCCACCCACTTCAGCAACCTCTGCT
>NW_020919181.1:0-3725 GCF_003984885.1 Neopelma chrysocephalum | reverse complement strand
GCAATGCAAGCTCTCTGTGGGGAGTTACTGCTGGTGCCGAGGGGTTGGTTTAATGTTGAATTGTGCCAAACCCAGCCTGGTTCCCCAACCTTCCAACACACATCCTGCTTTTGGAAGCAGAGTTTGACAGATCAGCTGCTCACTGGCCTGGCAATATGTGACTGGAGATCCATCACTGGATAAGTATAAAAGCCCAGGGCCAACTTTCATAGAGCAGATTCTTCCACAGACTTTGTTGAAGTGTGTGGAGCTTCTGCTGTGAAGCAGGGACGCCTCTTGATGGTCACTGCCCAGGGGGTAAAAGAAAGAGAGAGATCTACCTTGATTTATTTCTATCAGACACCGCTGGGCCCTCCCCGCTTCCTGCCCAGTCCCAGTTATTGGGGGGCAGTGGAGGAGGGGCTTGGGGGAATCCCAAGGGGTGGAGCCAAGTTTGGGGGGGGCAGAACCAGCCTGAGATGGATCGAGAATGGGGATCCCCCTGTGTCCCTGTGTCAACCCGCTCTGGGTGGGATTTGGGAGGGCACCTGCCACTCAATAAAGCACCCAGCTCACACCAAAAGGTGCTGGGACCCCCAAAAACCTTCCCATGGCCCCTCAAAGACTCCCAAACACACTCAAAGCCCACCCAGGACCCCACCTAACCCCTTTCCTGGGGTGCTGGGGGCTGCTGGATCCAATCTCAGCCTTGGATTATGACAACAGTTTCAGTTTAGAGGAATTAGAGAGGTGTGACTGAACCACTTTGTCCCCCGGGTTTTAATGATGGCAAATCAGATCTATTGATAGAAATGAGTTATTTAGGGTTACAAATGATCAGACAAAAGATCTTCATCACAATTATTTACTACACAACAGAAACACTAAAACTACCAGGAGTACAGGATAAGACAGGACAGTGCTCTACACTAAAGCAATTGTTGAAGCAATTCTACTCAAGCTGGCACAAAAGCAAGAATTCTTAATTAAAGATGGATGGAACTCCCTCAGACCAAAGCTCCTGGGGAGATCTCTGCTCTCAACCTCCAGCAGTGACCTTGGGGGGGTCTCCAGCCAAGGCAGGAATCTCCACACACACCCAAAGAAGGGTTCTGTTGGAAGAAGCTGCCCCCGTGAAAGGGGACTGGCCCTTTGTGGTCGAAAGGGATGGACTGACAGTCGCTGGACTCCAGGGGTTGCCTCATCATCAGGGGCTTCATTCGGGGTGGAAGCATCAGCCGAGGCTCTTCCGCAGTTGGGGCACTCGTAGGGCTTTCCCTTACTTGTGGGTCTGTTGGTGTGAGGTCAAGTAAGAGCTGCGGATGAAGCTCTTCCCACACTCCCCACACTTGTAGAGCCTCTCCCCGGTGTGGATGCGCCGGTGGGTGACGAGGTTGCCATTCTGCTTGAAGCCCTTCCCGCAGTCGGTGCAGCGGAAGGGCCTCTCATCCGTGTGTGTCCGCTCATGCAGGAGGAGATGTGAGCTGGTCTGAAACCTCTTCCCACATTCCATGCACTTGTAGGGCCGTTCCCCAGTGTGGATACGCTGATGGATGAGGAGGTGGGAGCTCTTCGTGAAGCTCTTCCCACATTGCCCGCATGTATAGGGCCGTTCCCCAGTGTGTAGGTACTGGTGGGTGCGGAGGGTGGAGCTGTCCCTGAAGCTCTTCCCACATTCCCCACACATGTAGCGACGTTCCCCAGTGTGGATGGCCTGGTGTTGGATCAGATTGGAGCTTTTGTTGAAGCCCTCGCCACATTCCCCACACGTGTAGGGCCGTTCCCCAGTGTGTATGTACTGGTGGGTGCGGTGGGTGGAGCTGTCCTTGAAGCTCTTCCCACATTCCCCACACATATAGGGACGTTCCCCAGTGTGGATGCGCTGGTGTCGGATCAGCTTGGAGTTTCGGTTGAAGCTCTTCCCACATTCCCCACATATGTAGAGCTGTTCTCCACTGCGGATGTGCTGGTGGGTGAGAAGGTTGGAGCTGTTACTGAAGCTCTTTCCACATTCCCTGTACGTGTAGGGCCATTCTCCGGTGTGTATGTGCTGGTGTCGGATCAGGTGGGAGCTTGTCCTGAAGCTCTTCTCACATTCCAAGCACCTAAAGGGTTTTTGCCTGCTGGGAGGCTGCTCAGGGACCACCAGCTCGGAGCTATGGCTCAAGCTCCGGCCGCCATGGCAACACCCCTCCTGCTCTCCCCCCTCCCTATAGCCCTCCTCTCCCACCCCTTTCCCAGGTCGTTTCCCAGTGTGGATTTGCTGGTGTTGGATCAGGTGGGAGCTCTGCCTGAAGCTCTTCCCACATTCGCCACACGAATAGGGCCGTTCCCCAGTGTGGATGCGACGGTGCTGGATCAGGGTGGAGTTGGTCCTGAAGCTCTTCCCACATTCCCCACACCTGTAGGGATGTGCCCCAGTGTGGATGTGCTGGTGTCGGAGCAGGTCGGGGCTCTTCCTGAAGCTCTTCCCACATTCCAAGCACCTGAAGGGCTTCTGCCTGCTGGGAGGCTGCTCAGGGACCACCAGGTCCAAGCTCCCCCTCAAGCTCCAGCTGCTTTCCTGGCACAGGCTGGGTCTTTCCTCCTCAGAGCACCCTGGGCTGGCTTTGGAGCCCCTCCTGCGGGGGGATCTCTGGGCCTTTTCCTCCCCGTTGCCTTCCTGCACCGTGGAGCCCTTCAAAACGGCCTCTCCCACCAGGGTCTCACGGGGGGATTTGTCCTCCGGGCTCTCCATCCTCAGCTCGGGGCCTGGGGCAGGAAGCAAGAAGGACAGGGAGGGGATTTGCCTCCGGCCCACAGGGAAGGCCAAGGACATCCCCCCAACTCCGGCCCCGGCAGGACGGCGGCGGCAGCGGGGTTGTCCTGCAGCCGGGGGCCATGCTGGGCTGCCAGAGCCAGCACAACACCCGCCCAAAGGGCCACTGACTTCCTCCTCACCTGCCTGGGGGGCCCAAGGCATCTTCCTCTTCCTCGCAGCCTCCTCCTCCATCCGCCCAAGCTTTGGGAAGGACAAATCCTGATGGGGGAAGGGAAAACAAGGGCTGAGCGCATTGGCTTGGGGGTTCCTCCTGTCCAAGTCCATCTCTAGAACTCATCGAGCATCCTGTGACCATAAAATCCTCCAAAGCACTGAGATTCAGCCCAGAAAACCCCAAACCACCGAGATTCAGGCAAAAAACCCCTCAGAAATATTAAGAAGACCCTCACCACCCCAAACTGCAAATATTTGAGATTCAGCTAAAAAATATGCCAAAATATGAAGATTCAGCCCCAAAAAAGGTGATGGGGACTGAATTTAACCCTCCAGCAGGAAAGCTGCTTGATTTCAAGCTCGTCTTCAAGGCGTGCCATGGGATTGGAGCCTGGGCTCTAATTAAACTCTCCTGTGCTGCCAAACAACAGGAGCTGTATGGCCAAGGGACAAACTCTGTGATCCCTCTCAGTGTCCATGGTCCCTGTCAGTGTCCTTCAGGGAAATTGGGAGGAGGAAATGAAGAAACCAGTTTGGAACTAAACTGGTGTTCAAGTGGGAAAAACCTCCTTCCATGGAAATAAAACTTAGACAGTTTTTCCTGGGCTGAACGAGCTCATTCAGGGATGAAGGACTGGGACTTCTTTGGACACTTGTGCTGGTTTCTTTGGACACTTGTGTTCCTTCAGAGAGCCCCTGGAAACACTCTGCTGTTCACTCCCAGGGCCACCAGTGCCTGGGTCCTGTCTGCAGCAGCAGATTGCAGTGGGAC
>NW_020919180.1:0-330 GCF_003984885.1 Neopelma chrysocephalum | reverse complement strand
TCCCATTCCTGCCCTTCCCAGTGACTCCCAGTCAGTCCCAGTCAGTCCCACCATCCCAGTCAGTCCCAGTCCCATCCCACCACTCCAGTGAGTCCCAGTCCCTGCTGTTCCCTGTGTTTCCCGAGCCCCATCCCTGTCAATCCCTATTTCCTGAGCCCCATCCCAGCCAATCCCAGTTTCCTGAGCCCCATCCTTCTCAATCCCTATTTCCTGAGCCCCATCCCTGTTTATCCCTATTTCCTGAGCCCCATCCCTGTTCCCCGAGCCCCATCCCTGTCAATCCCTGTTTCCTGAGCCCCATCCCTGTCTATCCCTTTTTCCTGAGCCCCA
>NW_020919179.1:0-626 GCF_003984885.1 Neopelma chrysocephalum | reverse complement strand
CCAGCTGAGTCTTAGAGGCTTCTCGGAAGAGCTGAGTTCAGGCAGCAGAATTGGCCCCCCAGCAGGGACTCTGTGCCTGCTCTCCCGTGGCTCCAAGGGATCTCTGGGCCTTCACGCCGGCACCGAGATTTTCTCGGGAAGGGCCTCGGATCCCCGGAGCAGTCTGGGACACTGGCAAGATCCCCCTGCCTTTATAAATGAGGCCTTCTTGTGGCTTCCTACCCGGACACGTTGGTGGGTTCCAAAGAAGGACTCTTGAAATCCCTTTTGGGAGCAAATTGGGCCCCCCTGGAGGGACAGTGCTGTTGGTGCCCCCCGGGCCGGGGCACCCCGAGGACTCCAGCGCGCACCGAAAGGATTATTCGGGGAGATCGTCTGGATGCCCGGCCCTGGGGAGCTCAAAGCAAGGTCCCTGGAATGGCTTCAGGCATTCCTGAGAGTATCCCAGGTGTACCTGTCCCTGCTAGACGTGGAGCTCTCTAATGGACTGTAATTGGGTTAGAAAAGTGGTGCTCCAACTGCAAAAGAAGCGTGGGATTGGGCTTAAGAACTGAGCAGTGATGGTACAATTGGCTGTTTTCTCTTGAATATAACTGTAAGAGCTCCAGGAGTGCAAGGTGTGTGTT
>NW_020919178.1:0-644 GCF_003984885.1 Neopelma chrysocephalum | reverse complement strand
TCCAACCTAAACCTCCCCTGGCACAGCTGAAGACCCTGAGCCCTCTTGTCTTGCTGAGAGTTGCCTGGGAAAAGAGACCAACCCCCCCCTGGCTCCCCCCTCCTGTCAGGGAGTTGGAGAGAGTGAGGAGGTCTCCCCTGAGCCTCCTCTTCTCCAGGCTGAACAGCCCCAGCTCCCTCAGCCTCTCCTCATGGGAATTGTGCTCCAGTCCCTTCCCCAGCCTTGTTGCTCTTCTCTGGACCTGCTCCAGGACCTCAATATCCTTCCTTGACTGTGACCTGTCGTGCTTTAATATTGGCTTTTTTAAAGTATTCCTTGTTTTCCCTTTGTTTCCAATGGCTGCTTGAAGAACAACACGAAGGCAGACGGCTCATTCCCATTCCCTGGCTTTGTTTTCCCCTCTCGATTTGCTTCGTTTCCCTACAAAACTCAGTATTTTGGAGCAGCAAACAGTGGGTTTATGTTCTCCTCATTATTTCACTGATGGTTTTTGAGAAGCACCAGCAGAGGAAGTTGATTTGTCCCCAAAAAAGGGGGGGGAAAAAGCATCTCTTTGGCACATTCCTGGGGAGGGACCAGGGACAGCACCCAGGGAAGGGCTGGAGCTGTGCCAGGGCAGGCTCAGGTTGGATCTCAGGGAAAGG
>NW_020919177.1:0-7550 GCF_003984885.1 Neopelma chrysocephalum | reverse complement strand
TTACAAAATTAGAAAAATAAAAAAACATTAGGGGCTTAAGGCATCAGTCCCCCCTTAGAGACTGGACAAAACCCAAAAGTTTTGTCCAATCTCTACCTACATCTACAACAGCTATAACATCTGTACATGCAGTGAGCTATTATACTAACACTAAGTATGTACAATACTAGAATAAACAGTTGTTTCATCCATGTCCAATTCGGTAACCTTGAAGTGAGTTTGTGGAGGACATCTCCTATACCCAGGGAGACATCATCCAGAGATATTTCGTGTAAGATTTTGGTTTCATTTCGAATTGCGGCCAAATCATTATTAATTCTACCAGTCTGGTCTATATAAGAGCAGCAACTGGTGTTGATAACTTTACACATGCCTCCCTGTGAGGCTAGTAAGAAATTGAGGGCCATTCGATTTTGTACCACCACACGAGATAAGCTTTGGAATTGTTCTTTTAGGGCTTCAATTGCATCTAAGGTGTGATCTTGAATGTTTTCCATGACAGCTGAAATGTTTACAATTGCTTTCTCCAATTCACTCACTCCTAGAGATGGGACTAGAGCTCTAACTACGCTGTGGAAAATTGTAGGGCGCTCAATAAGGGGATTGTTAGCTCTTTTCACCCTTTTTGGATAGGTTTTATCCCATTTTTGTTCGTCAATTGGGTCGAGAATTGTTATATTTGGGATCACTGCCCCTAAGGCGCAGGCCCGATCTTTATCAAGGGGCAGAACTTTCCAGGCCTCCTTTTCACAGATCCAGTACCATCCTGAACCCTGGGGAGGGGTTAATCTCAAAGGGAATTGTGCCATCCCTGCAACAATTTCTGGATTTATCTCTTCTTTTGAATTGTTTTTATCGCAGTGGGGGGGGAGAATGATTTTTCCTGTAGCGTTTACAATCACGCAGGGAACAATATCCTGATTAGAAATCATGTTGCTTAGGGCCACTGGATAATAAGCCTCTGTAACGGGCTTCCAGGTCCCTGGGAAATTTATCATGGACTTACCAAAGCTTGTCCCATTTAGTAAAATGCCAATTAGGGGCCAATCACTATTCTCATCATCAATTGCTGGTACCTGAGTACAGATCCAGCATTCAGTTTTCCGAAGAATTTTTGACACATTTTGGACTGGTGCCACATGTAATTTTTGGTCCCAAACTCGGTTCATAGTTACCGGTTGCACGAACAGAATACACAGTAAGAACAGCCTATTCCACATCTTCTTCGTCGGTGTCCGTTTCTGATTTGCTGGTTGTTCCAGGAGCTGATGCTCTCTTGACTCTGGAATAGTGGAACCAGGGTTCTCTGCCAGCGACCTTGACGGCGGTGAGGGAAGTCAGTAGGACTTGGTATGGTCCTCTCCACTTGGCTCGCAAGGGGTCACTGTTCCACCACTTGACGTAGACCCAGTCTCCTGGTTGGAAAGGATGAGCAGGGGTGTCCAGTCCTATGGGTCTGGATAACTCGATGACCCTCTGGAGCTTCTGCAAAGTAGAGCCTAAAGCAATCAAATATTTTTGTAAATCGGCTCTCCCTTTTATGTGTACATCCCCTGGTACGTGTGGTGCCTGATATGGTCTTCCATACAGTATTTCATATGGACTTATGTTATCCCTCCTCCTTGGTTGAATACGAATCCTCAGCAGAGCTAGTGGCAAAGCTTGAACCCACGACATAGATGTTTCCTGACAAATTTTACTAATTTGCATTTTTAGCGTACCATTCATTCGTTCAACTTTGCCACTAGCCTGAGTCTATAGGGGGTACGTAGGTCCCAGACAATTCCTAGGATGCGGCATACCTCTTTTACTATTGTTGCAATAAAATGTGTTCCTCTATCTGATGACATTCCCAGAGGAATCCCAAACCTTGGAATTATGTGGTTAAGTAGAGCTTTTACCACCTCCCTTGCTGTGTTAGTGCGACAGGGGTATGCTTCAGGCCATCCACTGAAAGTGTCAACCAATACAAGTATGTATTTATATCCCCCCCATGGTGGCAACTCAGTAAAATCTATTTGCCAGTAATCTCCGGGTTGGTCTCCAGCCTTTGTTACCCTTTGTTACCCCTAGTACCACTCTCTTTGTTGTATCTGGGTTGTTTCGCTTGCAGATTTCACACTTACCTACTATGGACTGTACAGCTTCAGTCATACCTGTTCCTATTACTGTTTTCTTTAGATGTTTTAGAATGTTTTCCGCTCCCCAGTGGGTAGCCTCGTGTTCCTGTTGAGCTATTTCCCTAAGGAGCGGTGGTGGAACTATAACCTGTCCTGTGGGTGTGACAGCCCACCCCCCTTCCTTGATTTCAGCTTTCAGGGATTTAATTAGCTGATTGTCTTTTTCATCATATCTAGGGGTGTATTTCGTTAAGTCAATTTCTTTTTGCGGTACTACCGCTAGGATGCCTTTTTCTGCAGCCCCTTTTGCTGCTCGATCAGCAAAATGATTTCCCAACTCGGGAGTTGTTTTCCCCTTTTGGTGGGCTCTACAGTGCATAATTGCTAACTCTTCCAGTTTCCAGATACTATGCAGGAGTGCATGGATTTGGTCTGCATGCTTGACTCCACTGCCTTGGGCTGTCAGTAGTCCTCTTTCTTTCCAGATGGCTCCATGGGCATGTACAACACTAAATGCATATTTTGAGTCAGTCCAGATATTTACCTTCTTTCCTTTGCTCAGTTCCAAGGCTCTTGTCAGCGCGATTAGCTCTGCTTTTTGGGATGACACATCTGCTGGTAAGGCCTTTGCCTCGATCACTTCATCTCTGGTTGTCACTGCATACCCTGTGAAGCGCTTACCATCTCGCATGAAGCTGCTTCCGTCCCTATATACAGTTCCCAGTCTGCATCCTCCAGAGGCATATCTTTCAGGTCTGGTCTGCTGGAGTAAGTCTCTTCTATGGTCTGTAAACAGTCATGCTCAGGGACACTGTCGGTTAGTGTTGAGGACAGAAACATAGCTGGATTTACAATAGATGTTGTTTTCAAAGTAACATCGTCCTGCTCTAGCAACACAACCTGATACTTAAGCATTCTGCTGGGGGACAGCCAGTGACCTCCCTTTTGTTCAAGCACGGCTTGAACTGCATGGGGTACATACACGGTGATGTGCTGCCCAAGGGTGAGCTTCCGGGCTTCTTCAATCAGGATAACAGTTGCTGCTACAGCTCGCAGGCACCACAGCCACCCTTGGCTAACACTGTCCAGCTGTTTAGAAAAATAAGCCACAGCTCTTCTTTGGCTTCCCAGAGTCTGCGATAACACCCCTAGAGCAACATTCAATTGCTCATGCGTGAACAGTTCAAAGGGTTTAGTTAGATCTGGTAATCCTAGTGCTGGAGCTGACATCAAGGACTGTTTCAGTTGTTTAAATACATCTCTGGTTTCATCTGTCCATGTTATAACTCCCTCTTTGGTAGTTTTCAGGGCCTCATACAGAGGTTTAACTAGTAAGCCATAGTTAGCTATCCACAGCCGGCACCATCCTACCATTCCCAGGAAGGCCTGCATCTCTCGTACAGTGTGGGGCTCTGGGAGACGGCAGATGGCCTCTTTTCGGTCTCTGCTGAGTCGCCAATGCCCACGATAGATTTCAAGCCCCAGGTAGATGACTATTTCTTTGGCTATTTGTGCCTTCTCTCTTGAGACCCGATACCCACTTAGCCCCAAAAAGTTCAAGAGACTTACAGTGAGCTCGATGCATTGGTCCTGGGTCCTGGCTGCAATTAAGATGTCATCTACATACTGCAGGACAATTCCTTCTCGCTGCTGTCTTCTCCAGTCCTCCAGTTCTTTTGCCAACTGGTTCCCGAAAATTGTTGGGCTGTTCTTAAAGCCTTGTGGGAGAACTCTCCAGGTTAGTTGCGTTTTCCTCCCTGTCTCAGGATTTTCCCACTCAAAGGCAAAAATTTCTTGGCTGTCTTTATGCACAGGAATGCAGAAAAAGGTATCTTAAAGATCGAGTACTGTTAACCATCCTAAATCCTCTGTCAATGTGGTTAAGAGTGTATAGGGGTTAGCTACCACTGGGTAGATGTCCTCTGTTATTTTATTGATGGCCCTAAGATCTTGGACTAGCCGATAGCTTTTGCCATCAGCTTTTTTCACTGGTAGGATGGGGGTATTGAATCTGGATTCACACTCTACCAGTAAACCAAATTGAAGAAACTTTTCAATTATAGGCACTAAGCCTTTTCGGCTTTCTAATTTCAAAGGATATTGTTTTTGCCTTACCGGGACTGCTCCTGGCCTGAGTGTGATGCTTACTGGTTCAGCTTGCTTTGACTTCCCGGGGTATTCGCTGGCCCAGACTAAAGGTATGACAGCATTTTCAATTTCCTCAGGGATCTCTCCATGATTTTCCTGTATAAAGAAAGCAGCTGCCTCGATATATTTAGTGTCTGGAATTATAACTTTTATGTCTCCCCCCTTGCTGAATTTAATTTCAGCTTCTAATTTTTCCAGTAAGTCTCTTCCCAACAAAGGCCTAGGAGAATTTGGCATGTAAAGAAATTGATGAGTTACCCAATGTTTACCCAATTTGAATTTCAAAGGTTTAAAAAATGGCCTTGTCTCACTTACCCCTGTAGCACCTACCACAGTTATAGTTTCATCACTGAGTTTCCCTTCTACAGTATTTAACACAGAGTATGCCGCACCTGTATCAATCAGAAATTCAATATCCTCCCCCCCCAGCTTAGCTTTAACCAGAGGTTCTGCTGGGGAAGAAACCTCCGGTTCCCTTCACACATCCTGACTCACAGTCAGCTGAGGGGTTGGTGGTGGTGGTGGGGGGAGAGGGCTTTCAATTCTCTTCAGGTCCGGGCAATCTTTTCTCCAATGTCCTTTCTTTTTACAATAAGAGCACCTGTCATCTGTTATGTCCTTCTGACGATTGGACCTATGATACCTGGGGCTACGCCTGTGATGATAACCACCTTCTGGTTCCATTGTCCCTGTTCTCTTTTTCTGCTCCCTGTTACGATATACCGTCCAAGCTATCTTTAATAGATCACCAATATCCTTCTTATCATCACCTGCTTTTTGCAGTTTCCTTCTTATGTCATTTGTGGACTGCCCTATAAATAAATACACTAGATTTTTCTTTCCCAGATCTGACTCTATGTCCATGTCGGTATATTTCCTAATGACATCCTTTAACCGGTTTAAAAAGTCTGTGGGTGTCTCATCAGTATTTTGCTTAACCTCATACATTTTGGACCAGTTTATCGCCTTCGGAACCCCGTGCCGAAATCCATAAATTACCCATCCTGATACCGTTTCAGTGCTTCCAAATTTGCTGGCACATTAGGGTCCCAGTGGGGATCGTCAGGGGGAAAAATGTCTTTTATGTCTTCCCCTGGAAACTGCCCAGAAGTTTTTAACATTTCAATTGCATTTCGAGCAGCTTTTTTTACCATCTCCTTCTCTGTCTGGTCTAATAACGTGTCCATTATAGCTTCCAGATCATACCAGTCAGGGTTTTGAGTTTTGACTGCTCTTTGCACATAGCTTGCCACTTTTTCAGGGTTATCTCTATACGTCCCTACACAATTCTTCCATTGCTGTAACTCAAGCAGTGAGAAAGGTACCTTTATTAATACTGTACCCTGATTGGTTACAGCTTGCCTTAAGGGTGCTTCCAGCGGTAGATTATCTTTTGCTCTTGTTCTACCTGCTATCGGGTCGGGAGCAGCTAACGCTTCACGGGCTCTCTTCCCTTTTGTTTTTGGTCTTACTACAGGTGGGTCTGCTTCCTCCTTCTCCAAGCTGTCACTTAATTCGCCCTCTGCTTCTGCGTTCTTATCAAACGGAGGTAAACCTCGCTTCTGCCTTCTCTCAGCAGCCGAAACTAGTTTGCCCTGTCTCTGCGTCTCTGTTCTCTCTTCATGAGAGCCAGAGATTGTAAACTCCTTCAGTTCCTCTTTCTCTCCCCCTCCCGTAAAGGTGGGCTGCCCCCACTCGGCAGGGGGAGGCGTGGGAAAGGGGGCGGCTCCAGCCCCACCTCCCAGGTCAGTAGGGAGAGAGGCCCCGCCTGTCAGCGCCGCCCCTGCCCCTCCCGGAATTCCAGGGGTTGTTGTTGTTCCCGCTATTGCTGTTGGGGCTCCTCCCCCCGCTGCCACCGCAGCCAGGGCTGGCCCCAGCCCTGTCACTCCCACAGTGCCTGCTCCTGTTCCCGTTGCTATGGCAGCAGATCCTGTACTAACCATGCTCGGGGCAGCTCCCGCCGCCCCCGAGCCAACTCCCCCGGAGGCTCCAACTTGTCCAATTTCCCCCGACGCAGCCATACCCGCGCCAGGGAGCCCCCCCACGACTCCCGCCAGCCCAGCTCCCGCAGCGCCTGCAGGAGCCGGTCCGGGAGCTCCTGCAGCTCCAACCCCTCCCGCTGCGCCCGCAGCGGGGAAGGGGAGCCCGATCTGCCCAGCCCCCGGGCTACCTACTCTCCTGTCAGGTGATATTAACATGTCCAAATCATTTTCCCCAGTGTTTTAAATAAAATTTGTGGGACAGGAGCAGCCTTAACTCGATCTCTCTTTTTCCCTCTTCCTAAAACCATCTCCAGTTTTTCTGTCTCTCCTGAACTTTTTTTCCTCTTATCTCCTACGTCGATTTTACGGCATGTTATCAACTGCGAAAACAGCTCTGCATATGGGATTTCCCGCCACCTCTGTTCTACATGAAGAAGCTTAATTAACTGAAGCACCGTGTCCAACTCAAATGAACCAAAATTCCGGCCAAGCCAATCCTCTCAACTGCCCAAACATCGGCCAGACATCCATAGACAGTTTACACAGCTCCTCTTTCTCTAAAGTCGTCTGAGGAGTAGTTAAAGTTCTCCAGTGTTTCAAAACCAGACCTAAGGGGGATTCTTTAGGGATCTCAAACTTTGAATCCACACAACCCATGTTTGTAAAATGCAAACGAACCACGACCACACACACCAGGATTAGAACCTGCTACCTTGGGGTTACAAGCTGTTTCAGTAACCTCTCTGCTATTGTTCCGAGTTACACCAACTCCCAGAGCCTACACCGGCTCCCCCACGGCGTCAGAGCACACAGAAGGTGTCCCTTCTAACAAACAAACCAGCCCTAAGCTGAACCTCGCTCTGACCCGGGTAGGCGGACCACCCCGCCCGCCAACTGGAAAGCGACTTTCGCGACTATGAGGGGCCCAAGTCTTTAAGTTAACTTTCCAGTCACCCGTGTCCCCACCTCCTGGGAACACAAAACTTTCCCGCAGCTGCCAACTTCCCGCAGCTGCCAACTTCCCGCAGCTGCCAACTTCCCGCAGCTGCTAATTAAACCAGGTACCTTTTCCCTTATTTTGCCTTTTCTTATCTCACCTCTATGCTCCGGCTTGCTTCCGTGGGTTCTTTGGAGTAGGGCTTCTCAGACCGGGGCGGGAATTATCTCAGATAAAAGCCGGCTTGATGAGAAATTCCTGCGTGATGAAAGTTTCCAGTCTGAAGAAGGTCCAGTCCAGGTTTCCCCGTGAGGGCCACCAAACTGATGTCTGCTCTGCTGGTGCTACAAAAATTCAGGAGCC
>NW_020919176.1:787-2481 GCF_003984885.1 Neopelma chrysocephalum | reverse complement strand
GCGAAGGTGCCCTGGGGGACAGAGGGCACTGGGATGGACTGGGAACGACCCAGTGCGGAGTGGGAGCCACCCACGGTGGAGTGGGGGCATCCCAGTATGGAATGAGGCCATCCCAGTAAGGACTGGGGGCATCTCAGTACGAAATTAGAGCATCGCAGTAAGGAGTGGGGGCATCCCAGTAAGGAATGGGGGCATCCCAGTAAGGAGTGGGGGCATCCCAGTAAGGAGTGGGGGCATCCCAGTAAGGAGTGGGGGCATCCCAGTAAGGAGTGGGGGCATCCCAGTAAGGAGTGGGGGCATCTCAGTACAAAATTAGGGCATCCCAGTAAGGAGTGGGGGAATCCCATTATGAAATGAGGCCATCCCAGTAAGAAATGGGGGCATTCCAGTATGGAATGAGGGCATCCCAGTAAGGAATGGGGGCATCCCAGTATGGGCTTGGACTGACCCAGTAAGGGCTGGGAGCCCTTCCCAGTGTAAAGCGGCCCCGCCCAGTACCAACCGAGTACCCTCCCAGTACAAACTGAGGCGTTCCCAGCATAAACTGGACCCCCCCGGCGCAGAAACCGCCGCAAAGGACGATGGGATGTATCCCCCCTCCGGCCGCACTCCCCCACTGTCCCGTCATGCTCCGCGCGGTGCAATGATCTCTATGGGCGGTGCCGCGGGGGATGCCGGGATCGCCGCACTCCCCCAGTGTCCCGTGGTGCCCCGCGGTACCTGCGGCCAGTCCAACATGGCGGCGAGGAGCTGCCCCGTCTGGTTACAGTCGTCATCGATGGCCTGGGGGGGGCACAGGGGGGGTCCTATGGGGGCTGTAGGGGACCCACCACAACCCCCGGGCCGCGGGGACCCTCCCGGGGCCGTGGGGGTCCATAGGGCCCTATATGGGGGTGCCCAGGAGGGTCCATAATGGCCTGTGAGAGCCCATAGGGGGTCTGTGGGGGGTGTCACTGCTGGCCCAGCAGCACCAGCTGGGGTGTCAGGGGGCCTATAGGGGATCTATTGGGGTCTATAGGGGTCTATAGGGGTCTATAGGGTCTCACTGCTTTCTCAGCAGCACCCTGGTGTTCCGGGGGGCCTATAGGGGCTCTATAGGGGATCTATTGGCATCTATAGGGGTGTCCGTAGGGTCCATAGGGGTGTCCGTAGGACCCTATAGGGTCTCACCTGCTTGCCCAGCAGCACCAGCTGTGGTTTCAGGGTTCTACAGGGGCTCTATAGGGGTCTATAAGGGTCTATAGGGGTGTCCATAGGGGCCCGTGGGGGTCCCTGGGGGTCTATAAGGGTCCATAGGGGTGTCCGTAGGACCCTATAGGGTCTCACCTGCTTGCCCAGCAGCACCAGCTGTGGTTTCAGGGCTCCATAGGGGATCTATAGAGGTCTATAACAGTTTCCATAGAGGATCTATAGGTATCTATAGGGTCTCACCTGCTTGCCCAGCAGCACCAGCTGGGGCTGGATCTTCCCCACCAGCCCGGCCAGGGCCGTGGCCACCTCGAGGGGCCCCAGGGCCACCCCCTCCCCAACCTCGGCCAGCACCGCCCGGTCGGCCCCGACCGCGAGCGCCGTGCGCAGGGTCTCCTGGGGGGAAAAGGGGGGTCAGAAACACCCCTAAACCCCCCCAAACCCCCTCAAACACCCCCACAGGGTCTCCTGGGGGGAAAAGGGGGGTCAGAAACACCCCTAAACCC
>NW_020919176.1:0-687 GCF_003984885.1 Neopelma chrysocephalum | reverse complement strand
CCTGGGGGGAAAAGGGGGGTCAGAAACAACCCCAAACCCCCCCAAACACCCCCACAGGGTCTCTTGCGGGGGCAAGGGGGGGTCAGGGGCAACCAAAACACCCCCAGGGACCCCCAATCCCCCCCAAACACCCCCACAGGGTCTCCTGGGGGGGTAAAAGGGGAGAGAAAAACGCCTCCAACCCCCCCCAGGACACACCAAAACACACCCCAAGGACCCCCAACCTCCCCCTCCCAGGACACCCCAAACCCCTCCAGAGACCCCAACACCCCCAAATCTCTGCCCCCGGACACCCCCCGTGGGGTCCCAGGGGTGCAGGACAGGGAGGGCACCGCAGGGTCCCGGGGCTTTGGGGTCCCCCGGGTGTGTCCCCACGCACCTGGCCGTGCCCCCACCTCCCCAGGTGTGTCCCCACCTCCCCAGGTGTGCCCCCCCCGCCCCTGGCTGTGCCCCCCACACACCTGGCTGGCCTTGGTGCCCACGGTGGCCACGACGACCTCTGTGGCCTTGCCGCCCTCGCGGAGCCTCACGGCCTCTTCCAGGGCGATCTCGCAGAAGGGGTTCAGCGAGTGCTTCACCCCCTGCGTCTGCACCGACCCCCCCCCGGGGGCCACGCGCACCTGGGGGGGGGCACCGGTCACGGGAGGGGGGGTCCGAAAAACCCCGACCGACCCCCCCCCCGGGGGG
>NW_020919175.1:0-623 GCF_003984885.1 Neopelma chrysocephalum | reverse complement strand
CCACCACTGGAACTGGTCCCAAAGGTCCCACCACCACCAGAACCAGTTCCTCCAGTCCCACCAGTCCCAAAGGTCCCACCACTGGTTCCTCCAGTCCCAAAGGTGCCACCACCAGTTCCACCAGTTCCTCCAGTCCCACCAGTCCCAAAGGTCCCACCACTACCAGAACTGGTCCCAGAGGCCCCAAAGGTCCCACCACCAGTCCCCCCAGCACCCCCAGTCCCACCTCCCACCCCCTGCACCCTGACGAGGTGCCGCCCGGTGCCGGGCTCGGTGTCGACGGCGAAGGTGTCGTAGGCGGTGGCCACGTAGAGGTCGACGGCGCCGAAGGTGACGTCCAGCGTCACCCGGATGTCCACGTTGGTGAACTTGGGCTGGACGGCGAAGAGGACGGCGCGGCCGGCGGGCAGCGGGCGCCGCTGGGGCGGGGGGAAGCAGTGGCTCTGCGACCAGGGGTCCAGGCAGTACTCCTGCTCCACGGCCAGCAGCCGGTAGCACTGCTGGCCACCAACGGGGTGGCCCTGGAAGGAGTCGCGGCACTTGGAGCACTGCGGGGACATCGAGAGGGTCAATGGAAGGGTCATCGGGGTCATTGAGGTCAATGGGGTCAATGGTGTTGGCGG
>NW_020919174.1:273-558 GCF_003984885.1 Neopelma chrysocephalum | reverse complement strand
TTCCTGGCGTGGACATTTGCCCCCCTTTGCAGCAGCAGCTCTGCCACGCTGAAGTGGCCGCAGCTCAGGGCGTCGTGCAGGGGGGTGATGCCCTCGCAGCCCGGACCCCCGGGGTCGTCCAGGGCCGCCCCCGAATCCAGCAGCATCTCCACGATCTCTGGGGGGGGACACAGAGACAATGTCACCACCCTGGGACCCCCCTGGGACCTCCGGGATGGGGGCACCCCCAAACCCATCCCTGTCACCTCCTTATCCCATCCCTGTTCCCTCAGGGACCATCCTGGG
>NW_020919174.1:0-263 GCF_003984885.1 Neopelma chrysocephalum | reverse complement strand
AGCCTGACCCTGTTGTGTTGCCCCTCGATGCAGGCGCGGTGCAGGGGGGTCTCCCCCCGCTCGTTCCGACGGTTCCACTGCGGGAAAAAAGGGGGGGATTGGGGGGTTTTGGGGACCCCCCCGGGCACCCCCCGAGCACAGGGGGGCACAGCAGGGACCCTCACCCCATTTTGGGGGGGTCTGGAGACCCCCTGGCCAATTTTGTGGGGGGGACAGGGAGGACCCCCACCCATTTTTGGGGGGGTCAGGGTGAGTCTCCCCCC
>NW_020919173.1:0-915 GCF_003984885.1 Neopelma chrysocephalum | reverse complement strand
TTGGGGTCCAGGAGGGTCCTGGGGGAGCTGGGGAGGGGCTTTGGGGATTGGGGGTACAGACCAGGATAGACCAGGACAGACCAGTACCTCCTCACTGCTCCCAGGATCTCTCCTGGAGTTCGGCCACCTTGTCCTGGGACACCTGAGCCCCTCCCAGTGCCCTCCCAGTACAGCCCAGTGCCCCCAGTACAGCCCACTGTGTTCCTGTCCCAGGGAGCCGGGTGATCCCTCTTTGCGGGGAGGTTGGAAGGGATTTGAGGGGGGGCTGGAGGAGATTTGGGGGGATCGGGGGAGTTTGGGTGGGGATTTGGAGGTTTTGGGTGCATTAAAAGAGGTCTTGCGGGCATTGGGGGGTCAAAGAGATGGGGGGGAGGGGATTAAAGGGAAAATGGGGGTTAGGGAACATTTGGGAGGGGTTAATGGGGCCTGGGGCAGGAGAGGAGAGGCTGCACCACGAGCAGGTGAACCCTGAGATCCCCCTTGGTGTCCCCAAGACCCTCTTGGTGTCCCTAATTCCCCCCTTGGCACCCCAAGACCCCCCTGGTGTCTCCAGCATCCCCAGGGCCTCTCCATGGCCATTATTCCCTCCTTGATACCCCCAATTCCACTGTCCCCAAACCCCATCTCTGATGTCCCCAACCCTCCTTCTCACCCCAGGAGACCCCCTTGGACCCTCTGACCACAAAAATGCCCCCCCCACGCTCACAGAAAGGCCAAGGGCATCTGGGGATACATTGGGGACAGTTGAGGGGATTTGGGGGGGACTAGGTGATTACTGGAGGATACTGGGAAACACTGGGGGGAACCAGGGGGCACTGGGAGGGACTGGGGAGGTACTGGGGGATTACCAGGACACACGGGGAGACACTGGGAGGTTACTGGGCCGTACTGAGGGTCACTGGGTGATACTGGGGG
>NW_020919172.1:0-379 GCF_003984885.1 Neopelma chrysocephalum | reverse complement strand
GTCTTTCTAATGGGGATTCTTTCTCCTTTCAGTGGGGATTTACCCCCCTTCAAACTTGCAGCCTTCCAACAGCATGAGGAGATGGAGTGCCTTCTGAAGAAAGCAGCTGACAGGCAGGCTCAAGCCCAGGGGGAAAGGTGAGGGCTTTGTCCAAACAGCCCACGGGTCTTCTGGGTAGTCTGCAAGTGTGACCCAGACGAGGGGTGTGGCAATGAGCTTGGAAAAAGAAGGAGCAGCCCCGTGGAAGCAGTTCCCTGTGGGACTGGTAAATGCAGGTCTGCACTTGGCTGCTCTCCTGCCTTCGGGGCTCTCGTCCTTTGCCCGCTGAGGTCTGCAAGAAAGCCTTGTCTGTGGTGCCCTCTCCCCACACAGAGCCAGA
>NW_020919171.1:4969-8565 GCF_003984885.1 Neopelma chrysocephalum | reverse complement strand
AGGGGCAGTGGCACGGGCAGGGCTGGCGGCCAGCCCGGGCCCCCGCGGCTGCCCAGGCCACGGGGCTGTGGCCGACACCCCGCTGAGCCAGAGCTCTGGGCCCGCAGAGCTGCTGCCACCACGGGCAAGGCGCTGGGCTCCTCGGGCAGGCCTGCGCACTCGCTGCTGCCCAAGCGGCTCCGTGCCCCACAGACAACAGCACCAGAGGCTGCCCAGGAGCAGCAGCACCCACAACGCCTGGGCCTCCTCACCCAGGCACCCACACCCGCCAGGACGCCAAAAGTGGCCAGACTGTGGGCACAATTGCACTCGCTTTGGCAAAAGGCTTCAGGGCAAGTGGCCACCACAGCTTTCCAGTGACTCCCCAGCCTCACAGCAACCCTTGGCAGCTTCAGCTGTAGCCTGTCCTCCTGACTGACTTCAATGGCCCTGCTTGAGGCTGGACGTGCCTTCCACACTCAGCTGTCCCCAGCCAGCGCCTCTGGGGGCATCCTTAGAGACTCTGCTGGGACACCAGCCTCGGGCTGCAGCTGCTCAACCTCTCCTCCACGCAGGCACCTTCAAAACACGGGTATGGGCTTCTAAACTCTACGTCCAGCACTTGAGGGCAACAAAGGAAGAAGCAGCAGAAGCTGAAGCAAAGCAGGGCCTCATGTGGCAGAGCTTCATGGATGTGGTGTCTGCTGAAAAGATGGCCCAGTTCACCAGCTCACACTTTGCTGCTGGACGTTCCTCCTTTGGTCCTGCTGGAGCCCATTCCCTACCAGTGCATGGCCCTGCCTTGTTCCTGGATCCAATCTCCAGGACCCCTGGCATCAAGTGGGCCCTGTGTCCACCTGAGAGCAGAAACTGGCAGAACGTCTCTGCTTCCAGCACTTCTCTTGGCTGCTCCTTCAGGCGGGTGGCACCTTCATGGGAGACACAGAACAGCTTCTCATCCCAGACTTCTCCCTGTCCCCTGCACTTCCCCAATGGACTGGACATCAGCTGCTGGCCACAGCTGAGCACACAGCAACTGGAGTGTTGAACATGCGAGACTGGGCTAATTTTTTTTTCCAGAAGCCAAGAAAACAAGAGAAAAGAACACAAGGAAGCTTGAGACTCTCTCTGTCCAATCTACTTGTCCTATGAAACTCAGCAGCTGATGGTGGTTTTGTGCTGCTGCTAATCACTTCCACCCAAAAATCATGCCAGGAAGGAACAACAGCTTCTGCCTTCTGACAGATGCCAAGTCTTGCCACCAATTGCTCCAGCTGCCGCTCCCAACAGCCACCTGCAAGAGGGCAGACCTCAGTGCCCCTTGGCTTTGGCTGCCCTCTGGCAGAGAAGTCCCCCGGGGGCACAGCTCTTTGGGACAGGAGACGGGCAGCACCCTTGCCAGGACTCGGGGTGGTGGCAGGTCTCCTTCGGCCAGGACTTGCCAGAGCCTGTCCCTCAACAATCCCGGGAGGAGGCAGGGAATGCTGAGCAGAGCAAGCGCTGCCCGGATGTCCCATCGGGAAGACACTGTTCTAGGGGGAATTCACTGTGTCTACCAACTCTTACTGACTGGCTTAATGACTCAGCCATGGTGTGTCCCTGTCACTCAGATCCTTTCTTGGCCGCCCCTGACGTTGTGATTCGTGTGACTGACAATACCTTTAACATCCCTGTAAGTAATCCTTGTTATTTTAGTTGTATCACAGATCAAAATGTATCTACCCTCCATTTATCATTAATAATTCCCATTGCAGAAGAGCCAAACTGTGGCTCCCAGTCCTAAGCAGAAGCTGGGAGGATGATGCAGGATACAGTGAATTAAAGAAACTGTGAAATCAAGAAATCCTCAGTGGATGGCTGATTGCTTGGATCATCTCTGCAGCAATCCCGGCAGCTACCGCAGCCACGGCTCCTGCTGCACTGGCCATTCAGTGCAGGCCATGCCTGCAGTGCCAGTGTATGGGCACTGTGGCAGCATCAGGAGCAGGTGTTTCAGAATCTGTCTGGTTTCAATATTCCAAGTCCTCTGGAAGCACATGGGACAAGCCCGAAGACAAGCAGCCCGGGTCCTGGCCCTCTTGGCCGTGAACTCTGTGTGTCCAAACAGAACAGGGGTAGAGGTGGGACCAAGTGGAGTCACTCTGCACCTGCACTGAGTTCATGGGAATCCAAAGGGAGGATGGACCTTGGCTGAGTGCTTGGAGAGAGAGAAGGTTGTTTCTCCAAGTGGAAATGCACTTGAACCAGCCTGCATGACCAGCCTGTGTTTTTCTCTGGTGGCTGAACACAGCCAGCACATGAGGCAAGGGGAATGTGTGGGATCAGGGCACTGCTTTGGGGCGATGCTGGGAATTCCAGTGGACTAAAAGACAAACACTGGGTGCTGCTCATGAGAGAAGAGGAATGAAAGGGGACATGGAAAAGTGTCGGAAGACAAGTCCCGCAATGGAACTCTGTGTGTGTAGCCTCAATTTCTCCTTCAGCACCCACAGGAGAGGGGGCATAAAGTCGGGGTTGAGACGCAAAAACTGTTTGAGGGGGAAACTGGGAACTTAGGGGACAATGTGAAAGTGGGAGGAACCGGGAGAAGGGTGGAAAAGGGAGGGTGGTCTGGTGGGTCCAACAGTCCCATGGGGGTCTTTGGGCACAGGGGGGTTGGCAAAGGGGGGTGGCCCCACTGAGCTCCCAACTTCCTGTGGGGTGCTGGGGGCTGCTGGATCCAATCTCAGCCTTGGATTATGCCAACAGTTGCAGTTTAGAGGAATTACAGAGGTGTTACTGAACTACTTCTGTCCCCCAGGTTTTTAGTGATGACAAATCAGATCTGTTGATAGAAATTAATTATTTAGGGCTACAAATGATCACACAAAAGATCTTCATCAGAATTATTTACTGCACAATACAAACACTAAAACTACCAGGAGTACAGGATAAGATAGGACCGTGCTCTACACTAAAGCAATTCTTGAAGCAATTCTACTCAAGCTGGCACAAAAGCAATCATTCTTAAGTAGAGATGGATGGAACTCCCCCAGACCAACGCTCATGGGGAGATCTCTGCTCTCAACCTCCAGGAGTGACCTTGGGGGGGTCCCCAGCCAAGGCAGGAATCTCCACACACACCCCAAGAAGGGTTCTGTTGGAAGAAGCTGCCCCTGGGAAAGGGGACTGGCCCTTTGTGGTCAAAAGGGATGGACTGACAGTCACTGGACTCCAGGGGTTGCCTCACCATCAGGGGCTTCATTTGGGGTGGAAGCAGCGGTCGAAGCTCTTCCCGCAGTCGGGGCACTAGTAGGGCTTCAGTTACTGGTGGGTCCGTTGGTGTTTGGTCAAGTTAGACCTGCGGGTGAAGCTCTTTCCACACTCCCCACACTTGTAGGGCCTCTCCTCGGTGTGGATGCGCCGGTGTCTGATGAGGTTGCCATTCTGCTTGAAGCCCTTCCCGCAGTCGGTGCAGCGGAAGGGCCTCTCATCCGTGTGTGTCTGCTCATGACTGAGAAGAGTTGAGCTGCGCTGAAACCTCTTCCCAGATTCCAAGCACTTGTAGAGCCGTTTTCTGGTGTGGATGCCCTGGTGGGTGAGGAGGTTGGAGCTGTACCTGAAGCTCTTCCCACATT
>NW_020919171.1:207-4959 GCF_003984885.1 Neopelma chrysocephalum | reverse complement strand
CTGGTGGGTGAGGAGGTTGGAGCTGTACCTGAAGCTCTTCCCACATTCCTGACATGTGTAGGGCCGTTCCCCAGTGTGGATGTGCTGGTGTTGGATCAGGTTGGAGCTGTTCCTGAAGCTCTTCCCACATTCCAAGCACCTGAAGGGCTTCTGCCTGCTGGGAGGCTGCTCAGGGACCACCAGGTCAGAGCTCCGCCTCAAGATCTGGCCGCCTTCCCAGCACAGGCTGGCTCTTTCCTCCTCAGAGCACCCTGGGCTGGCTTTGGAGCCCCTCCCGCGGGGGGATCTCTGGCCCTTTTCCTCCCTGCTGCCTTCCTGCGCCGTGGAGCCCTTCAAAACGGCCTCTCCCACCAGGGTCTGCCAGGGGGATTTGTCCTCCGGGCTCTCTGTCCTCAGCTCAGGGCCTGGGGCAGGAAGCAAGAAGGACAGAGAGGGGATTTGCCTCTGGCCCACAGGGAAGGCCAAGGACATCCCCCCAACTCTGGCCCCGGCAGGACGGCAGTGGCAGCGGGGTTGTCCTGCAGCCGGGGGCCATGCTCGGCTGCCAGAGCCAGCACAACACTGGCCCAAAGGGCCACTGACTTCCTCCTCACCTGCCTGGGGGGCCCGAGGCATCTTCCTCTTCCTCGCAGCCTCCTCCTCCATCCGCCCAACCTTTGGGAAGAAGAAATTCTGCTGGGGGAGAAAACAAGGGTTGAGTGTGTTGGCTTGGGGGTTCCTCCTGCCCAAGTCCATCTCTAGAACTCACCGGGCATCCTGTGACCATAAAAACCTCCAAAACACTAAGATTCAGCCCAGAAAAACCCAAACCACTGAGATTTAGGCAACAACCCCCCCAGAAAGAGCGAGATGAACCTCCCCACAAACTGCAAAAAGTTGAGATTCAGCCAAGAAATATTCCAAACTATGAAGATTCAGTCCAAAAAAACTCTCACAGAAGTTCCCCCTCTCTGGTCTCTCCCCTCTGGGGTTCAGAGGGTCTCCCCTCTCTGGGATGCTGGGGATCCCATTTAGAGATGCTGGGAGTGTTGGGGGTCCCAATGGTCCCTTCTCCTCTGACTCTTGCCTTCAGGGTGCCGCGTTCCCAGACATTCCCCCTATCCAGGTTCTCCACTCTGTTATCCCGGGGATCCCAGGGGTCCCCACTGTCCAGGCTTCCCCTTCTCCGCACCCCCCCTTTCAGGTTCCCAGGGGTCCCAGGGCTCCTCCCTCTCCATGCTCCCCCCTCCAGGCTGCCAGGGGTCCCCCAGCTCCGGCATCGCCCCGCTGCACCCTCCACACTCGGCAGCTCCCGGGCTCCACACCCACCCCCAGCATTTCTGGGGGGCCCCAAAACCGCTGTGTCCCCCCCGCCGGCACCGGGCTGACAATGGAGCCGGTGGGGCCTGACCCAGCAACACCAACCCCCACCATGGGGGGGGACCCGCATCCCCCCGCCGGGGCTCTGCCGCCAACCCAGCCCGGCACCCCCAAAAAACAACTCCCAACAACCCCCAAGAGCCCCCAAGGGCTCTTAGGCAACCCCAAGCAACTAAACAGCCCCACAGGTGGGGGGACATCAGAGGCTGCCCCAGGGCAACGAGAGCAGGGAGCGGATCGGGCCCCCTGACACGTGGGCGGGCTCTGGGTTCAGCCTGACCAGGGGCAATTTGGCACCAACAGCACGGCCCCAACCACTGGCTCAGCACAGGGGGCCCGAGCTCCCCCCTCTCCAGGCTCTTGGGGCTCTTGCAGCTCCCCCCTCTCTCCAGCCTCCCAAAGTCTCCAGGGATCAAGGCACGGGGACACGAAGGGACCCCCCACAGCAACCCTGCTCCTGCTCTCCCCCCTACCCCTAGCCCCCCTCTCCCACCCCTTTCCCAGGCCGTTTCCCAGTGTGGATTTGCTGGTGTCGGATGAGGTTGGAGCTCTGGCTGAAGCTCTTTCCACATTCCCCACACGAATAGGGCCGTTCCCCAGTGTGGATGCGCTGGTGTCGCATCAGGTTGGAGCTGTTCCTGAAGCTCTTCTCACATTCCCCACACGTGTAGGGCTGTTCCCCAGTGTGGATTTGCTGGTGGGTGAAGAGTTGGGTGCTCTTCCTGAAAGTCTTCCCGCATTCCAAGCGCCGGAAGGGCTTCTGCCTGCTGGGAGGCTGCTCAGGGACCACCAGCTCAGAGCTCCGCCTCAAGCTCTGACCGCCTTCCCGGCACAGGCTGGGTCTTTCCTCCTCAGAGCACCCTGGGCTGGCTTTGGAGCCCCTCCTGCGGGGGGATCTCCAGGCCTTTTCCTCCCTGCTGCCTTCCTGTGCTGTGGAGCCCTTCAAAATGGCCTCTCCCACCAGGGTCTGCCGGGGGGATTTGTCCTCCGGGCTCTCCGTCCTCAGCTCGGGGCCTGGGGCAGGAAGCAAGAAGGACAGGGAGGGGATTTGCCTCCGGCCCACAGGGAAGGCCAAGGACATCCCCCCAACTCTGGCCCCGGCAGGACGGCGGTGGCAGCGGGGTTGTCCTGCAGCCGGGGGCCATGCTCGGCTGCCAGAGCCAGCACAACACTGGCCCAAAGGGCCACTGACTTCCTCCTCACCTGCCTGGGGGGCCCGAGGCATCTTCCTCTTCCTCGCAGCCTCCTCCTCCATCTGCCCAAGCTTTGGGAAGGACAAATCCCGATGGGGGGAAACAAGGGCTGAGTGTGTTGGCTTGAGGGTTCCTCCTGCCCAAGTCCCTCTCTAGAACTCACCGTGCATCCTGTGACCATAAATCCTCCAAAGCACCAAGATTCAGCCCAGAAAAACCCAAACCACCCAGATTCACGCAAAAAGCCCCTCAGAAATAGTGACATGAACCCCTCCCCAAACTGCAAAATGTTAAAATTCAGCCAAAACATACTCCAAAATATGAAGATTCAGCCAAATAAAAAAGTGTTTAATTGGGAGGATGAGGAGAGTGAGGACATTTCATGAGCACTTGATTGAGTTGCTATATATTAATCAAAAACTGAATTAATGTAGTGTCACTTAAAACTCAATTTTTTTCTTCCTAGTTTCAGTGTAGAGAATAAATATGAAATCACTGGACTTCAGGCCTGGATCATTACCCCTGTGCTTTGGTGTGCAAACGCTTCCTCCCTCCACTCCTCCTCTGCCATCATTCTGACAACTAGATTCCTCTGCTGTGCCAATATTCTGGGTGTGCAGTTTCCACGTTTGCAAGGATTAAAGGCTACTTTTTGCCTACCAGTGCCAAAGGCTGGCCTGTGAAGTTTAGTGTGAGAGAATCCTGGGCAGTCAGACACTGAAATTGTTGAGCTGCAACGGGCCATGCAAATGGAATGACAGAATCCATTCTGCTGGCCCAGATACAGAAGCCAATATCTGGCTGTGGCTCTTTGCCTCACTGGCACCATCTTCTGTGGTTCCTGCTGCCCACCATGGCACTGGCAGCCCCAGGGGCACAGGTACGTCCATCCTGTACATGAAGTCAGACTGTCCACAAGTGTTAGCAAGAGTAAAACAGTGCACTGCTGACCTTCTCGAATTTATCTCTGTTAATGTAGGACTTCACCTGGTCAATCTGTGTTCTCTTGCACAGTGTTATGTGGATTTGTGATTTTTATTATCACTGCACTAAATTAATCTCGAATGTGTGGTCAGAAAAGTAATTACCTGTATTTGTGTAAAACTGTGAGCTCTTCTATTTTTTATGCTTTCTGGCAAATTCACTGACAACTTCTTTCACAACTACACAATGGGGACTGAATTTAAGGTTGGGGGGTTTCCTGAGGGCAGCACTACACCAGACTTTTGTGTGTGTGTGAGACAGGCAGAACCACAAATGCCTGCACAGCCCAGAGCAGTCAGTGTGGTGCTGGGCTTGCTGCTGCAGAGACCCCCAGGGAACAAACCCAGGCAATAGTTTGGGCTTATTCCTTGCTCTGTGTCAACGGAACAGAATGTTCCACAGGAGCTCTGTCCCCCTCTGTGGCACCGGGTGGCTCAAAGCTGAAGAGGGAGGGGGTCAAGTGCAAGTTCCCTTCTGAAGTGTGTGTCCCTAAGGAGGACACTTGCCTTATTATTGCTTATTATTTGTAATATCTTATAGATCTATCATACAATAGGTAAGGATGGATTCTATAGAATATGTGCCATATATATGATACAGAATATATCTGATTATTGCTTTATCTGTCTGTCCAGACAGATATTGTGTATGCAGAGAGATTGTATTTGAGGGATATGCTCCTCTCAATACCCTGTTAGCTCCACTCCCAAGGCCAGCAAATTCCTGAAGCCCCCACTTCTGTGCCCTGCAGGTTTTGGCAGATCTGCAAGAGTAGGGGAATCATTCCCCTTTGCACTGTAGGAAATGTGAGCACTGTGCACATCCTGCTGCCTCCAGATTCCATTCTGGGTGTGGGAACGACCGTGTAGGGAGCAAAGAAATGCCTGGTTCTGCAGGAGCTGCAGATGCTCAAGGGGCAGCAGGACCAAGTCAGGGGCCTGGGAGGGCCTGGGGGGCTTTGGGGTCCAGGAGGGTCCTGGGGGAGCTGGGGAGGGGCTTTGGGGATTGGGGGTACAAACCAGTACAGACCAGTACCTCCTCACTGCTCCCCAGATCTCTCCTGGAGCTGGGACACGTTGTCATGGGACACCTAAGCCCCCCCCAGTGCCCTCCCAGTACAGCCCAGTGCCCCCAGTACAGCCCACTGTGTTCCTGTCCCAGGGTGCCGGGTGATCCCTCTTTGGGGGGGTTGGAAGGGATTTGGGGGGGGACTGGG
>NW_020919171.1:0-107 GCF_003984885.1 Neopelma chrysocephalum | reverse complement strand
CCCTCTTTGGGGGGGTTGGAAGGGATTTGAGGGGGGACTGGGGGAGATTTGAAGGGATCTGGGGGGGTTGCATGGGGGTTTGGGTGCATTTGGGGGAGTTAAAACAG
>NW_020919170.1:0-2555 GCF_003984885.1 Neopelma chrysocephalum | reverse complement strand
GCAAAGCCTCTGCACACCCCAGCTCTCGGGGCTTTCAGAGCAGCTTTTCCCACTGCAAGTCTGTTCTTACCCCCGGTGCCCCCGCTGAGGGGCTGCAGCCAGACAGGCCCCAATGCCCTGCGTGTGGGGCACAGGCAGGAGGAGCTGCAGCCCCAAGTCTCTCTTCATTCCACTTGGAGGCAATAACAGCCCAGGCCTGCTGAGACAGTTCCCAGGTTGCAGGGCTGTGATGGGTTGGGAGAGAAGGCCAAGGAGACAGAGGAGAGAAAGAGCAGGAGAGAGGTGTCCTCAGCGGGAAGAAGCTTCTTGGACCTGTGGAGCTGCTCTAGGGGATGAACAACTTGGGTGAACTTTTGTGGGTGAGGGTCAGAGGAGAGACTGGTTTGGGTGACATTGTGGAGTGAGACAAAAAGCCCATTCAAGTTGGCTTTGATGACCCTGGAATTCACTGGAAAGGCACCACAACAGGATGCAAAGTGTCCCAGAGGTTTGTGCAGAGTCTTGGTCAAGACAGCCCTTGGGACACAGGCCTTTAGAGCACAGCTGCCAGGTTGGTGGACAACAGGGAGGCTCATGTGCATCTGCTTCTGTCCAAGAGGAACCAAGAGGTTGCCATAGTAACTGACCATAGAAATGGGAATGTATTATGGTTGCCATGGTAACTGACTGTAGCAATGGGACTGTATGATGTTTGCCATGGTAACCGACCATAGCAATGGGAATGTATGCTGGTTGCCATGATAACTGACCATAGCAGTGAGAAGTATGATAGTTGCCATGGTAACCAAGTGTAGCAATTGGAATGTATGATGGTTGCCATGGTCACCAAATGTACCAGTGGGAAGTATGATGGTTGCTATGGTAACCGACTGTAGCAATGGGAATGTATGATGTTTGCCATTGTAGGTTTCCGTATAACACTACTCTATGATGGTTGCCATGGTAACTGATTGTAGCAGTGGGAAATATGATGGCTACCATGGTAACTGTCTGTAGAAAAGAGAATTTATGATGGTTGCGATGGTAACTTACTGTAGCAATGCAACTGTATGACGGTTGCCATGGTAACTGACCGCGGTATTTAGAATGTATGCTGGTTTCTATGGTAATCAACCAGAGTAACCGGAATGTATGCTGGTTGCCATGGTAACCGACCATAGCAATGGGAATGTATTCTGGTTGCCGTGCTAACTGACCATGGCAATTGGACTGTATGATGGTTGCCATGGTAACTGACTCTACCAGTGAGAAGTGTGATGGTTGCCATGGTAACTGACTGTAGAAACAGGAATGTATGATGGTTGCCATGGTAACTAACTGTAGCAACGGGAATGTATGCTCGTTGCCATGGTAACTGACCGTAGCAGTGGGAAGTATGATAGTTGCCATGGTAACAAGCAGTAGCAATGGGAATGTATGACGGTTTCCAGGAAACCGAGTGTACCAGTGGAAGTATTCTGGTTGCCACAGGAACTGACTGTCGCAGTGGGAGGTATGATGTTTGCCATAGTAACTGACTGTAGCAATGGGAATTTGTGATGGTTGCCATGGTAACCAACGGTAGGAATGGGAATGTGTGATGGTTGCCATGGTAACTGACCGTGGTGATGAGAATGTAGGGTGGTTGCCATGGTAACTGACCATAGCAGTGGGAATGTATGCTGGTTGCCATGGTAACCAACCGTAGCAATGGAAATGTATGCTGCTTTCCATGGTAACTGACCGTAGGAACGGGAATGCATGATGGTTCCCATGGTAACTGACTGTAGCAACTGGAAATATGATGGTTGTCATGGTAACTGACAGTAGAAATGAAAATTTATGGTGGTTTCCATGGTGAATACTATAGCAACACAACTATGATGGTTGCCATGGTAATAGCAACAGGAATGTATGATGGTTGCCATGGTAACTGACCATAGCAATGGTAATGTATGCTGGTAACCATGGTAACCGACCACAGCAATGGAAATGTATGCTGGTTGTCATGGTAACTGAGCATAAAAATATGAATTTATGATGGTTGCCATGGTAACTGACTAAAACAATGAGAATGTGTGACGATTGCCATGGTAACTGACTGTACCAGTGGGAATGTATGATAGTTCCATGGCAACTGACTGTAGCAATGGGAATGTGTGATGGATGCCATGGCAACTGACCATAGCAATCACAATGTATGATGGTTTCCATGGTAACCGACCATAGCAACGCGACTGTATGATAACTGCCATGGTAACTTATTGTAATGACGGGAATGTATGATGGTTGCCATGGAAACTGACTGTAGCAATGGGAATGTATGATGGTTTGCCATGGTAACTCACCGTAGCAACGCTACTCGATGGTGGTTGCCATGGTAACCAACTTTATCAGTAGGAAGTATGATGGTTGCCATGGTAACTGACTGTAGCAATGGGAATTTATGATGTTTGCCATGGTAACTGACCGTTGCAACAGGAATGTGTGGTGGTTGCCATGGTAACTGACTGTAGCAATGTGAATGTGTGATGGTTGCCATGGTAACTAACTGTAGTAGTGGGACATAAAATGGT
>NW_020919169.1:0-562 GCF_003984885.1 Neopelma chrysocephalum | reverse complement strand
GCTGCTGAGGTAGGAGAGCCCTGTAGTGGGGAAGACGTGAAGCTGTGGGTGCCCATCCCCAAGAAGGTGCTGTCTCCATCCCCTGTGTGCCAGGTGAGCTGGGGCTTTGCTGCAGAGCTGCGGGCGCTGATTTGAGCGGCTCCAAGTGCTGAGATGGTGGCACCCAGGAACACAAACTGTGCCTGGCCACGGAGCCTGCAAGGAGGAGCAGAGACAGCCCTGGCAGTGGGGGGGTCCAGGTTGTCCCTGTGCCTTCCCCTGCAGGCCCTGGCTGTCCCTGCTGGGCCCCTGTCCATCCCCATCAGGTCCCTGCCCGTCCCCCCCGGGCTGAGCTCCCCCCAGGAAGTGCCGTGGAGCTGAAGCTGCTGCCATCCCCCCCCTGCAGCCGCTGCCCCAGCCAAGGGAGCAGCAAAGGCAGGGCCAGGAGCAGAGGCAGCAGCAGGGGAGCCCTGGGGGGGCCGGGAAGCTCTTGTGTGGGGCAGGAAAGAGGTGCTGGGCACGAGGCCGGGGCTGTGCTGAGCAGGCCCAGCCCTCACATCCCCCCAGCCAACGCCGGCTGCCC
>NW_020919168.1:0-2235 GCF_003984885.1 Neopelma chrysocephalum | reverse complement strand
AGAGAGATGAGAGGCAGCCTGGGCTGGGAGGTGACTGAGCTCTCACTACACGAGAAACCTTCCCAGGATTTGAATGAGGAATTCTCTGGCTGTATCAAAGTTCAGCTTGCCTTCCTGGAAGCATGTCCTAAAGCTGGCACATCCCACAGCTTCTAGGATCTTTCAGCAGGACTCTCCCAGTTGCTGCAGTGCAGGGGAAGTGGCCATATGGCAGAGCAGGGCAGGAGCTGCAGGCAGCAAGGGCAGAGAGGAGAAGGGAGCAGGAGGTTCATGGGATCCTGGGGTGGGAGGACAGGGGAGAGCTGCTCAAGGGAGGAACCTTGCCAGGCTCTGGCTGCAGAGCAGTGCAGGGGAGTTCCTGCAAGTGCCTCTCTGTAACAGTTTGTTAGGATACATGCCCGGAATAAAACAGTTGCACAGATATTCAAACACACAAAATATCTTTATTACAGTGAGAATAGTAATAATAACAATAAACTTAGTGAAAAGAACCAAAAACTAAAGAGATACAAAATAACTCCATTATCGTGTGGTCTTAAAACAAATACTACGAACAGCATTCAATACGGTGTAATCTTAACTAGTAAAAAGGGATGCCAAAAAAGGGATCTTAACACTATATTATGGATAACACAATATTGGTTAGTAAAAGGGGAAAATTAAAGGGAAAATACTATGATAGTAAAAGGGGAAATTAAAGGGAAAATACTATGAACAACTTATTCAATAATAAAGGGGAATTAAAGGGCCACTAAAAGGATTAAAAGGTTTAAAAGTTTGTTCTCTCAGTTGCTTCCTATCAATAAACTGTGCTTACCCACACAGACAGGCCGGGGCTGCCAGGATCTGCAGCAGCTGGTCGGTGCCCATGCTTAGCGGGCGTCCCCACGGAGCAACAGTCTCGAGTGAAGGATGAGCGTCGCTCACCCCAGCAGTCCTGACACCCCATTTGAGCAGCTCTACATTACACCACGTAGGGCCAGTACACAGTATAAGGTGATGCCTGAGTGGCAGCCAAACCCCGCCTGTTCATCACCTGATAGCAACAGTCTGCGCATGCCCTGCTGTGGGGCAAGGGGCGAGCGACCCCTGCCCACACAATCTTCCTCTCATCATCATCTTTCTCACCCCTATGGACGACCTCTCCCATTGTGTTTCAAGGGTAGATGTATCTATCTTGCAATATGTAGCAAAACCAAGAAGGAACTCAGCTCTGATAATAGAGGATATCAGGCTGACTTGCTAAAAAGCACAATGGACCTTACAATTAGTTTGTGCCATGAAGTTACATTGTACCATACTCTAGCTGGTTTCACATCCTAATATGAGTTTCTTTATCACCCTCTATGCTCCATTGATCATCTAATTCAAAAGTACCCCTTACATTGGGGACCCCTGGTGGCCTAGTGGTTAGCATGCGGGACTCTCACCACTGCGACCCAGGTTCGAATCCCAGTCCCCCCGGGCAGATGGAGCCCGTTAGCCCTGTGAGGCCATCCATCTATGAGAAGGTCACTCTAAACAAACCTACGTTCTGAGGACCTCACTGCCATTGTCCAAGCTTGCTTGGCCCCGGCAGATGAACCTTAGGATTAAAGGGTGGGCTCAGTTCAGCGCAGGCTGTGTCTCACCTAAAAAATCCATTGCGCAGGCTGGAAAGGTAAAAGACCTTTCCCCCAATCTTCGTTCGCGAAGACTGGCCATTATTACCCCCTTACATCAGCGTAAAGACATTCATCAGCTTAGAGAGCTGGTTTTGAGATTGTATATGTTCTTTCCCTCTTCTGGAGTTGAATAAGCATGGTAAACAAGAGGACTTTCCTGCATCCAGAAATGCTGCTGTTTCTGATTTTGATTATCCTTGCTGTGCCTTTGGAAAGCTACCTGCCAAGTGTCAGATCAAATTTTGTTCCTTCAGTCAGTGTTCAATCTGAGTGGAGGACAAACAGATTGTTTACATGGAAGATTTTGGAAGTTATAAGCAGGTTTATTTTATTTTATTTATTTTATTTTGGAAGAAGAGGGAAGGAAAGTGGCTGTTGGCATTTGATGGGATTAAATTTTTTGCCTTTTCCCTTGGAGGCTTGTTTTTAGCTGCTTCCTCATGACTCCTTACAAAGCCAAATTTCTGGAAAGCCTAGAAAACTATTACTGATAGCTCAACTTCTGTTTTTTTTTTAAACATTATCAAACACACCAGAAAACCTGCAGCTAGGAGGACAAAACCTTCTCTTC
>NW_020919167.1:1345-1966 GCF_003984885.1 Neopelma chrysocephalum | reverse complement strand
ACAGTATTTTTTACTATATATAAAAGAATAAAAATAATAAGTATGGTGCAGCAGTACGGGGACTGGGTTGGTCCCGGGGAGTAAATCAAAATTTAATTTAATTAAAATTTAAATTTTAATTAATTTAAGATTTACTCCCTGGGACCAACCCAGTCCCCATACTGCTGCTTTTTTAAACTAAGCTACAAGAAATAAATGCAAAGTGAAAAAGAGACTAAGAGAAATAAAAGCAGACTAAAAGCAAAATAAAAGCAAAGAGAGACTAAAAAAATAAAAGCAAAGACACTAAGAGAAATAAAAGCAAGAGAAGAGTAGAGAGAAAAGAGAGATGAAGAGAAGAAATGGAAAGAAGTTAAGAGAAAAGAGAAATAGAGAAGAGACTACATGATAGAAAATAAAGACAGGAGCCAAACAGGGGGGAAAACCCCCCCAGGAGGGGAAAAACCCCCAAACCGTTATTACAACTTTATTGAATGACTGCTTGCAACCTTGTAGTGTAACTTGTAACCTGTGTACTGTAACTCATGAAAGTACACAAGTCACAACACGAGTTACAGTACACAGGTTACAAGTCACAACACAAGTTACAGTACAAAGGTTACAACACAAGTTACAGTACAA
>NW_020919167.1:1121-1335 GCF_003984885.1 Neopelma chrysocephalum | reverse complement strand
AAGGTTACAACACAAGTTACAGTACAAAGGTTACAACACAAGTTACAAGTCACTACACAAGTTACAGTACACAGGTTACAACACAGGTTAGTACACAGGTTAGAATACCGGCACACTCTCAAAACGCTGCCTCGGGAACGGGGTTCCCGGGGAGCCTCAAAAATCGGCCTGCCTGGCAAAACCCGGGTCCCGGGACGGTCCGCACCCAAACTTT
>NW_020919167.1:0-1111 GCF_003984885.1 Neopelma chrysocephalum | reverse complement strand
TGTGAAAAAAATCCTGAAAGAGAAACAACACAAACACGAGGTTAGAACCGCTGCCAAACACACACAAACCTATTCCATCCTCACTCACACCTCAACCGCTCCGATACCTGCTGGCCGATAAGGGGCCTTCACTACACATCCGTGGCCCTCCTTGGGAACGTGGTTCGATGGAGCCTCAGAAAAACCCCCAGAAAGAAACAAATCTGGGAGCCTGACAAAACACACACACCCCTCACAGCATTACAAGGCAGTATCAGTGACAGAACATAGAAAGCAAAACAAAGTAAGGTACAAAGCTATACAATTCCTAACTGACACACAGCAATACAACACTATGACATTCACATACAGAGTAATACAATTGCAAATATAGAAGTATACCAGACAGAACATTACATGGCAATACAAGTAACACAACATGAAAAGCACTACAAACAAAGGCGCAAACATGTACAATTCATAACTGACACACGGAACGCGACGCCATGAAGTTCAGATACAGACCGATACAACTACAACTATACAAGTATATGATACAGAGCAGTATGAGGTGGTACAAATGACAACATAAATGGCGGCCGGACTTTTCCTATTCTACTTGGATAACACAATAACTACACCTAAGAAGCAACCTGCAACACTAAATAAACATATACAATGCTATACACATGCAGTCCAGAACTCTGTGGGGCAGGGACTCTCTGTGGCTCTCAGAAGATTCCATCGATGATGCTGCAGCCGATCTCGCTCCGGTCGCCGTAAGTTCCGGGAAAACTGATGCCGTCTTTCGCCCCGGGAATCTGAGTCTCCTTTGGGTGGCTGTAAGACAAAAGGGGAGGGACTCTGTAGCATGCCTTCCGTGACCCAAGACCCCTGACAAATGCCCATGCCATAGACACTGTTTAATACTCTACCTAGCTGTGACTCTATACAACCAAGCAGGGCATCACAAGATAATCCTGCTCAGAGACTGTACAGCCATCGGCTCCAGTGTCTAAGGTAACTGACATGTTGATGTGAGACTCTGAGCGATATTCCATCTACCCACTGATCCACATAGCAGGGCAGAGCAGTTCCAGGCCAAGACCAAGTGAGACATCCCGCACCCGTG
>NW_020919166.1:0-594 GCF_003984885.1 Neopelma chrysocephalum | reverse complement strand
TACCCCAGGAAAGAAAGCCTGGAAGCTTTGACTTTGTGGTGCAGTTGGTGTGTCATTCTGGGGACTCCATGAGTAGCAAGAGCATTCTTTCCATGTACCTTTGGTGTGGGAGGAATCGTTGTCAGTATGGAATTTGGGGAGTCAAGCTTTCAGTTGGGAGGCAAGTCTGAAAAGAGGAAATAACCCTAATCTCCAGGAAAGAAAGCCTGCAAGCTTTGGTTTTGTGGTGGAGTTGGTGGGTGTGATGGTTTCAGTCTAGGCCTTCCTGGAGACCAGCTTGTAACCATGAAGGGACTAGGAAGGTGATCACGGAAGTATTCCATGCTATTTCTTTATGTAACTTGGGGTATAAATGGGGCATAGATAAGAGAGCTTGCTCTCTTCCTTTCCGGCGAGGTTCGAGAACGGTGGGTCCCTGTCTTGGTCTGGCTTATCTGGAGCTGAGGCCTACAGTGACTGCTGTTATCTGCCACGTGTGAGGGGAGAGTGCTGGGCCGCGTCCAGACATCCTGCTTCTCTCAAGGGAAGTGGTGAGATTTTGCCAGTTCTTCAGTTTGCTGGTTACCGGGTTTTTAGATCGTGTAGACCTGTTTT
>NW_020919165.1:0-9436 GCF_003984885.1 Neopelma chrysocephalum | reverse complement strand
TTGTCCCCAGTCCCTCTCCAGCTCTCCTGGAGCCCCTTTAGGCTCTGGAATGTGCTCCAAGGTCTCCCTGGATCCTTCTTTCCTCCAGGTGTCCTCATGGATCCAGTGTGGGAAGGGAATTTAATTCCACCCCCTGCCATGGGCAGGGACACCTCCCACTATCCCAGGTTGCTCCAAGCCCCGTCCAACCTTGGAGAATTCCAGGGATGGGGAATCCGCAGCTTCCCTGTGCTCTGGGATGTCCCTGTGGCCATTTGGGATCAGTTTTCCCACCCGTGTCCCATCCCAGCTCCTTGTGCATCCTGGGATTCCTCTCTGTGGGATAAGGACCAGAAGCTCTGGATCTGTTTTGCCTTTGGGATCAAACCAGCCAAGGGATCAGGGGATGGAATCTGGGGGAATTCTGGGGAAAGGGGGGATTGGAAGGAGCTTCCGTGAAAATCCCAACTTGTTCTGGAAGTCGTTTGTGATCGGAGCATCAGCACTCCCAGTGGGAATCATGGAATGCCTTGGGTTGGAAAAGGGCTTTTTAAGGCCATTGAGTCCAACCATTCCTGAGCCACATTCCCGCTGCCAGGGCCACCACTGAGCCACATCCGCAGGGATTTTAAATCCCTCTGGGAATGGCAACTCCACCACTGGACAGTCCTTTCCATGCGGGAATTATTCCCAATATCCCCTGGCAGAGCTTGAGGCCGTTCCCTGTTGTCCTGCCCCTCACCCCCTGGAAGCAGAGCCCACCTGGGCTCGTGTCCAGCTGGAGGAGCTCCAGAACTTCCCTGGGAATCCCTGGGTTCTCTTTTCCTTGCAGATGCGGGGCCCGTATCCGTCACCATCCCGGCCTCTCCCTTCATGCAAAAGTTGGGATACGGCACCGGAGTCAACGTGTACCTGATGAAAAGGTGTGTGGGGGGAGCTCGGGGGGGACAGGGAACAGGGATTGGGCAGCTTTTATTCCCCAAAAATCCCCCTGGGGATGGAAAATGGGCTCTGAGAGGGAAAGCGGTGCCGTCACCGCCCTCCGGAGGCCGCCAGATTCCCTTCCCACGGATCCGGAGCCCAGGGAGGGATTTGTGGGGTTTGTGCCGGGCTTGTCCAGGCTGGGAAGGAGCCCTTTGTTTTGGGATAACCCCCCCATCAGCCTTTCCCGGGGATTCAGGGCTTTGGAGTGCATTCCTGGCTCCTCAGGGCAAGCTGCTTCCCTCCCGGAACTCTGGATGGGAATCGACACAAATTCCCTCTCCCTGAGAATTCCAGGCAGGAGCAGCAGAGCATTCCCGTGCCCGCCTGGGGCAGATTCCAGTTCTTTTGGCACTTCTCCTCAGTAATTCCAGGGAATAAAGGCGGGTGTTCCCTAGCACAGCCCCTCAGGGCCCCATCCCAGTGTTATCCCGAGGGAGCGGCTCTGATTTTCCAGGGATTTTCCAGGTCTCCCAGGGGTTTGTCCCGCTCCCCCTGGGCCATCAAGAAGATCAATTCCAAGTGCAACCGGAGCCAGCAGAGCCTCTACCGGGAGAGGCTGAGGGAAGAGGCCAAAATCCTGCGGGACCTCCAGCATCCCAACATTGTGGGTGAGTTTCCACGGCGGGGAAATCGGGAATTCTGGAGCCCTCCCCACCCTCCCAGCCAGGAATCCCTTCCCAATCTCCCATCTCTCCCTGCCCTCTGGCAGTGGGATCCATTCCCTGTGTCCTGTCCCTCCAGCCCTTGTTCCCAGTCCCAAATTTACCCAGAATCCACTCAAATTCACCCAAATTTTTGTGAAAAGTCACAACCCCCCCCCCCCAAAAAAAACATTCCAAAAAAAACAAAAAAAAAAATCCCCCCAAAATTAAAAAAAATCTGAAAAAAATTCCCAAAAATTCAAAAAAAAATTCCCCAAAATTCCAAAAAAAATTCCCCAAAATTCCAAAAAAAATTCCCAAGCCCCCTTTTATTCCCCCTCCCCAAAAAGGTCCTGAAAGGTCACAATAAAAAAAACCCCAAAAAATAAAAAAAAAAATTCAAAAAAGTTCAGGAAAAAATCCCAAAAATCCCCCAAAATTCCCCCAAAATTCCCAAGCTCTCCCTGGATCCTTCCCTTCCCCAGTCCCATCTCCCCTCCAGGTTTTCCTGTTCCCAGCCCTGCCCAGGAGCCCTGGAAGCGGAGGGACAGGGAGTGACAATGTTTGCCCTGGGAAAGGTCAGGGCTGTCCCTGCCCCCAAATTCCTGCCAGGGGCAGGACGGGGCCTTCTCGGGGACCCAACATTCCTTGGAGGCAGCAATTCCCACCCCCGGGAGCTCCTGGGGATCACGAGGAGCCCAAGGTGTTGTTGGAGATGTTGGAGCAAGACAAGGGCAGGAATTAAACCCGGGGTGAAGCAACATCTCCGAACGTTCCCACTGGGAGAGCCAAGGGCAGGACAAAGGCTCCATTGTCCCCTGGAATTCCGGACAGGGAGGGACCTCTTGGCTCCTGGAGTGGCCCCACCGGACCAGGGAGCGCCCTGGGCACTCCTGGGGCACATCCGGGGGGGCTCAGGTGGGATATTGGGAATAATTCCTCCATGGAAAGGGTTTCCCGGGATGGAGTTGCCATCCTTGGAGGGATTTAAATCCCTGTGGATGTGGCACTTGGGGACAGGGCTCGGGGGTGTCCAAGGGCTTGGGAATCCCAGGATAAGCCAAGTCCTGTGGCCATGGATCTCACAGGGATCCCTGGCTGTGCCCACGGCCTGGGGACAAGGGATGCAGGGACAGGACACGGGGAATGGATCCCACTGCCAGAGGGCAGGGAGAGATGGGAGATTGGGAAGGGATTCCTGGCTGGGAGGGTGGGGAGGGGCTGGGCTGGAATTCCCAGAGAAGCTGTGGCTGCCCCTGGATCCCTGGCAGTGTCCAAGGCTGGGTTGGAGCAGCCTGGGATAGTGGGAGGTGTCGGGGTTGGAATGGGATGAGCTTTGAGGTCCCTTCCCACCCAACCCATTCCATGACCTGTTCCTTTCCCGTCTCCTGGCTCCCCATCCCATCCCATCCATCCCATCCCATCCCATCCCTGTTCCAGGATACCGGGCTCTCACGGAGGCTCCCGATGGCAGCCTGTGCCTGGCCATGGAATTCGGGGGGGAAAAGTCCCTCAACGACCTGATCGAGGAGAGGAGGGAGAAGGGCCTGGGCCCCTTCCCGGCCAGAAACATCTTCCAGGTGGCCCTGAGCATGGCCAGGGGGCTCAAGGTACGGGGGGCTTCCCTGGGATCCAGGGAACGGGAATAGCCATGGAATTGAAGGAATTCATCCAGTCCCACCCCCCCTGCCACGGGCAGGGACACCTCCCGCTATCCCAGGGAATCCAACCCGGCCTTGGACACTCCCAGGGATCCAGGGGCAGCCACAGCTTCTCTGGGAATTCCAGCCCAGCCCCTCCCAGCCAACAATCCCTTCCCAATCTCCCACCTCTCCCTGTCCTCTGGCAGTGGGAAGCCATTCCCTGTGTCCTGTCCCTCCATCCCTTGTCCCCAGTCCCTCTCCAGCTCTCCTGGAGCCCCTTTAGGCTCTGGAAGGGGCTCCAAGGTCTCCCTGGATCCTTCCCTTCCCCAGTCCCATCTCTGGATCCTTCTCTTCTCCAGGTGAACATCCCCAGCTCTCCCAGCCTCTCTCCCAGCTCTTCCCACTCTTCCCTCTCCAAGTCCCTTTGGATTCACCCCTTGGGTCCCTGCAATGGGAAAATCCCAGCCCAGGTGGTTTTATTCCCTCTCCCATCCCTGGGGTGGTTTTGTTGGGACACAGCCAAGGACGGGATGAGCTGGAACATCGACGGTCTCCAAGGAGGAGACCTTGGTGTGCCTGGAATCGCTTCCCAGAGCATCCAAACCTCTCCATCCCTGGAATTGTCCCAAGACCAGCTCGGAGCAACCTGTGGATGGAACTGGATGATCCTTAATGTCCCTTCCCACCAGAACCAGGGGCAGATTCCCAGATTCCGGAGCCGTTCCCTGAGTGTTTTTTAAGGCCGAGCGTGTGAAATATCCCGACGTTCCTGGCCTTTGGTGCTCCATGATCCTGATCCAAGGGATCCAGGGGTTTTTTCCTGCCTCCCCCCAGTACCTGCACGGAGAGAAGAAGCTGCTGCACGGGGACATCAAGTCCCCCAACGTGGTGGTGAGGGGGGACTTCGAGGCCGTCAAGATCTGCGACGTCGGAGTGTCCCTGCCCCTGGATGAGAACATGACCGGTGAGGAGAGCCTTATCCCAGGAATTCTGGGATGCTCTCACCGGAGGGTTGTGGAAACAAAGCTTCCCAGGAGGGTTAGAGGGTTGGAATTACCTGGGAATTCCTGGGAGGGTTAGAGGGTTAAAATTCCCGGGAGGGTTAGAGAGTTAGAATTCCCTTGGAATTCCTGGGAGGATTAGAGGATTAGAATTCCCTGGGAATTCCCGGGAGGGTTAGAGGCGGAGCCCAGGAGCCCAGGGCTGCAGGCAGCGGGATGGGAGGAATGCGGGATGGGAGGAATGCGGGGAAGGGAGAAGCTTTTAACGGGAATCTTGGAATCTGGGAGGGTTAGAATTCCCTGGGAGTTCCCGGGAGGGTTACAATTCCCTGGGAATTCCTGGGAGGGTTAGAGGCGGAGCCAAGGGCTGCAGGCAGCGGGACAGGAGAAATGCGGGCAAGGGAGAAGCTTTTAAAGGGAATCTTGGGAAGTCTGGGAAATCTGGCACTGCCACGGTGCCAGATTCCCACATGAGGAATGTGGGAAGGAAATAGATCCAGGCTTCTCCCAAAAGGAGCTGCCCTGGGAATTCCAAAGGCTTTAGGGGGAATGTGGGGAAGGAAATAGGTCTGGGCTCCCAAAAGGTGCCGCCCTGGGAATTCCAAAGGCTTCAATCCACGTGGCGGGAATGTGGCAGGCTCTGGAACGTGGGGATGGGGATTCCCCCACCCCAGGGGAGCCGGGCGGCCCCTTTTCCATGGAAAAACGATTCCAGAGGGGTTGGTTTTCCCCGCAGTGAGCGACCCCCGGCTCTGCTACGTGGGCACCGAGCCCTGGAAGCCCAAGGAGGCGCTGGAGGAGGGCGGGACCATCACGGACAGATCCGACATCTTCGCCTTCGGCCTCACGCTCTGGGAGATGATGACCCTCAGCATCCCACACCTCGACCTGGGCCCCGACACCGGGGAGGAAGGTTTGGAGGCTCCACATTCCTGGTGGGAGAGCCCTTTCCATGCGGGAATTGTTCCCAATGTCCCAGCTGAGCCTGCCCTGGGACAGCCCTTTCCATGTGGGAATCGTTCCCAATGTCCCACCTAAGCCTGGAGGGATATTGGAGGCCGTTCCCTCCCCTCCTGTCCCTTGTTCCCTGGGAATTCCCTGAGGACCCTCCACTTCCTGGAACTTCCTTCCAGGGAATTGTGGAGAGCTGGGATAGTGCCAGGATGGCACAGAATCCTTAGGGATGGTTCAGGTGGGAAAATCCCTCCGGGATCACGGAATCCAAGCATCCCCAGCATTTCCAAGGCCAGCTTGGATCCGTGTCCCCAAGGGCCACATCCACAGGGATCTGAAATCCCTCTGGGAATGGTGACTCCAGCCCTGCCCTGGGAAGTTCATTCCAATGTTTAACCACCATTTCCATGTGGGAATTGTTCCCAATATCCCACCTGAGCCTCCCCTGGAGCAGCTGGAGGCCGTTCCCTCTCCTCCTGTCCCTTGTTCCCTGGGAATTGGGACCCCTGTCAGGGAGTTGTGGGGTGGGAAAAAGTCCCTCCTGATCCCTCTTTTCTCCGGGATGAGCCCTTCCCAGCTCCCTCAGATATTCCTGCTGCTCCAGCCCCTTCCCAGCTCCCTCAGCCATTCCCTCTTCTCCAGCCCCTTCCCAGCTCCCTCAGCCATTCCAGGTTCTCCAGCCCCTTCCCAGCTCTGTTCCCTTCCCTGGACATGGAGATGCTGCCAGGGCTGGAGCCCCTCTGCTCTGGAGCCAGGCTGGGAGAGCTGGGAATGTCCAGGCTGGAGGAGCATCCAGGGAAAACTTGGAGCCCCTTCCAGAGCCTAAAGGTGCTCCAGGAGAGCTGGAGAGGGACTGGGGATCAGGGCCTGGAATGACAGGACCCAGGGAATGGATCCCACTGGGAAAGGGGAGATTTGGGGGGGAGATTGGGAAGGGATTCCTGGCTGGGAGGGTGGGGAGGGGCTGGTCTGGAATTCCCAGAGAAGCTGTGGCTGCCCCTGGATCCCTGGGAGTGTCCAAGGCCGGGTTGGATTCCCTGGGATAGCGGGAGCTCTCCCTGCCCATGGAACACGACAAGCTTTAAGACCCCTTCCCACCCACACCCTGGAGCCCCAATCCCGTGGGATTCACCCCACATATCCCTGTTTTCCCCGCCGATTCCAGAGGATTCCCTGGACGAGGATGCGTTTGACGAGGACGCCTTTTACGCGGCGCTGGGGACGCGCCCGGCCCTGAACCTGGAGGAGCTGCAGGATCCCTCCTACCAACCCCTCATCGACCTGTTCTCCGTGTGCACCGCCCAGGATCCTGGGAAAAGGCCCTCGGCCGCTCGGATCCTGGAAGTGCTGGAGGGGATCCAACCCCAGCCATGATTCCAGCCCCGCTCCCGACCCGTGGGATCCCGGGATTGCCTCCGGAAGAGTCTCCCGACCTCCACTCCCTTAGGAATAAGCTCCGTGTCCTGTGCAATGGTTTGAGGTTTAGGGGTTCCAGACCCTTCTCCCTCCCTTTTTTTTGGGATGGGTTTTCCCTTAGTTTTGTGTTGAATAAATAAAGAGTTTTGGGAATCCCAATGTGGAATTGGTTTTTTTTTCCCCTGTTTTTTTTCCAGGTATTTGGGTGAGGGGTGGGGAGGGAAGTGAGGGGTGGGGAGGGAAGTGTGTGTGCTCCCTAAAATTATCCTAAAATCATGGAATATTGTCCTAAACTCATGGAATATCCTTGCTGGAATGGACTCAGAAGGATCAAAGGTTCCAGACCCTTCTCCCTCCCTTTTTTTTGGGATGGGTTTTCCCTTAGTTTTGTGTTGAATAAATAAACAGTTTTGGGAATCCCAATGTGGAATTGTTTTTTTTTTTCCCATTTTTTTTCAGGTGTTTGGGTGAGTTTGGGTGAGGGGTGGGGAGGATATTATCCTAAAATTGTGGAATATTAAACTAAAATCGTGGAATATCCCTGCTGGAATGGACCCAGAAGGATCAAAGGTTCCAGGGGTTCTCCCTCCCTTTTCTGGGGATGGGTTTTCCCTTAGTTTTGTGTTAAATAAATAAAGAGTTTTGGGAATCCCAATGTGGAATTGTTTTTTTTTTCCTGCTTTTTTCCAGGTGTTTGGATGAGGGGTGGGGAGGGAAGTGTGTGTGTGCTCCCTAAAATTATCCTAAAATCATGGAATATTGTCCTAAAATCATGGAATATTTTCCTAAAATCATGGAATATCCTTGCTGGAAGGGACCCAGAAGGATGAAAGTGCAAATCCCTTTTGGGAGAGCAGCTGGAAAACCCCAGGAAAAAGGTTTCCTGGCACAACAGGTTGTTCGAAAATCATCTCCCACAGCAGGAGGACAATATTATCCTAAAATCATGGAATATTGTCCTAAAATCATGGAATACCCTTGCTGGAAGGGACCCAGAAGGATGAAAGTGCAAATCCCTTTGGGAGAGCAGCTGGAAAACTTCAGGAAAACATTTCCTGGCCCAACAGGTTGTTGGAAATGATCCCACAGAATGGTTTTATATCTTGTAAGAATATTGTCCTAAAATCATGGAATATTGTCCTAAAATCATGGAATATCATCCCAAAATCATGGAATATCCTTGCTGGAAGGGACCCGGAAGGATCAAAGTGCAAATCCCTCTGGGAGAGCAGCTGGAAAACCCCAGGAAAAGGCCACAAGAAGAGGAAACAACGTTTATATTAATTCCAAACTCCACCCAAAATTAACTTATTTGCCATAAAATTCCCTCCCAGGACAAACCAAACCTCCAGCACAAATCCCAGGGGGGGAATCCCAAGAGGTTTCCACTAAATCTGCTCCACTCTGTACACAAAGTGACACTCGCTCCCGGGTCGGGAATGCCGGGAATGTTGGGAATACTGGGAATGCCGGGAATCCCGGGAGCTCAGCAGGAACTAAAGACAGGGATCAACTCAAGCTGGGCTTGCCAAAGCCGGGCCTACTTGGAGAGGAAGTTGTAGACCAGGAAGTTGGTCGGGAACTCCGGGAATGCTGGGAATGCTGGGAATCCCGGGAGCTCAGCAGGAACTAAAGACAGGGATCAACTGAAGCCGGGATCACTTGGAGAGGAAGTTGTAGACCAGGAAGTTGGGGGTGTGGCAGTAGCTGGTGGCCAAGAGCTTCCCGTGGGGAGTGGGGTCGGAGAAGGCGATTTCCTGGGAGCTCAGGACGCTCCCGAACATGAACGTGCTCCTGGAACAGAAAACACAGGGAATGGGTGAGCTGGGAATGCTGGGAGGGGATGGGAGGGGAGGGGAGGGGATGGGATGGGATGGATGGGATGGGATGGGAGAGGAAAATGGGGATGGGAAAGGGAAACTGGGATGTGAGAGGAAAACTGGGATGGAAAACTGGGATGGGTGAGGAAAATGGGGATGGGAAAGGGAAACTGGGATGGGAGGAAAAAACTGGGATGGGAGAGGAAAACGGGGGAAGGAGGGAGAAATGGATGGGAGGGAAAAACTGGGATGGGAGAGGAAACTGGGATGGAAGAGGAAAATGGGGATGGGAGAGGAAAACTGGGATGGGAGGGAAAAACTGGGATGGGAGAGGAAAACGAGGATGGGAGAGGAAAACTGGGATGGGAAGTTAAAACTGGGATGCGAAGTTAAAACTGGGATGGGTTATCCCAAAACACAGCCCAGGGATGGGAGAGGAAAATTGGGGTGGGAGGGAAAAACTGGGATGGGAGAGAAATACTGGGGTGGGTTATCCCGAAATACAGCTCAGGGATGGGAGAGAAAACTGGGATGGAAGAGGAAAACTGGGATGGGAGGGAGAAACTGGGGTGGGAGAGGAAAAATGGGGATTGGAGGAAAAAACTGGGATGTGAGAGGAAAACTGAGGTAGAAGAGGAAACTGGGATGGGAGGGAGAAACTGGGATCGGAGAGGAAAACTGGGATGGGAGGGGAAACTGGGATGGGATAAAAATATTGATTTCAAATAAAAATATTAATTATAAATAAAAATATTGATTTCAAATAAAAATATTCATTATTTGAAATCAAAATATTGATTTTAAGTCAAAATATTAATAATTTTAAATAAAAATTGATTCTACATGTAAATATAAATTATTTGAAATATAAATATTGATTTTAAAGAAAACTATTAATTATTTGAAATATATGTATTTATTTTAAAGAAAAATATTAATAATTATAAATAAAATGTTGATTTAAAATAAAAATATTAATTCTTTGAAATAAATTTTTT
>NW_020919164.1:2526-2889 GCF_003984885.1 Neopelma chrysocephalum | reverse complement strand
AGTGCTCCCAGTACAGCCCAGTCCCCCACCCCAGTGCTCCCAGTACAGCCCAGTCCCTCACCCCAGCGCTCCCAGTACACCCCAGTACTCCCAGTACAGCCCAGTCCCTCACCCCAGTGCTCCCAGTACAGCCCAGTGCTCCCAGTACAGACCAGTCCCGCACACCAGTGCTCCCAGTACACCCCAGTGTCAAATCCCCGTGCTCCCAGTACACCCCAGTGCTCCCAGTACACCCCAGTGCCGAATCCCAGTACTCCCAGTACAGCCCAGTGCCAAGTCCCAGTGCTCCCAGTACATCCCAGTCCCACACACCAGCGCTCCCAGTACAGCCCAGTGCTCCCAGTACAGCCCAGTCCCACACAC
>NW_020919164.1:782-2516 GCF_003984885.1 Neopelma chrysocephalum | reverse complement strand
CACCCCAGTGCTCCCAGTACAGCCCAGTGCTCCCAGTACAGCCCAGTGACAAATCCCAGTGCTCCCAGTACAGCCCAGTGCTCCCAGTACAGCCCAGTCCCACACCCCAGTGCTTCCAGTACACCCCAGTGCTCCCAGTACAGCCCAGTTCCACACCCCAGTGCTCCCAGTACACCCCAGTGCCCCACACCAGTGTTCCCAGTACACCCCAGTGCCCCACACCAGTGCTCCCAGTGCACCCAGTGCCGCACACCACTGCTTCCAGTACACCCCAGTGCTCCCAGTACAGCCCAGTCCCCCACACCAGTGCTCCCAGTACACCCAGTGCTTCCAGTACAGCCCAGTGCTCCCAGTACAGCCCAGTGCCCCCAGTACAGCCCAGTCCCACACCCCAGTGCTCCCAGTACAGCCCAGTCCCTCACCCCAGTGCTCCCAGTTCAGCCAGTGCTCCCAGTACAGCCCAGAGCCGCGCCTCAGTGCTTCCAGTACATTCCAGTGCTCCCAGTACTCCCCAGTGCTCCCAGTACAGCCCAGTCCCACACACCAGCGCTCCCAGTACAGCCCAGTTCTTCCAGTACACCCCACTGCCAAATCCCAGTGCTCCAGTACAGCCCAGTGCCAAATCCCAGTGCTCCCAGTACAGCCCAGTGCTCCCAGTACAGCACAGTACTCCCAGTACACCCCAGACCCACCCACCAGTTCTTCCAGTACACCCAGTGCTCCCAGTACAGCCCAGAGCCGCACCCCAGCGCTCCCAGTACAGCCCAGTGCTCCCAGTACAGCCCAGTCCCACACACCAGTGCTCCCAGTACACCCAGTACCGCCCCCCAGCGCTCGGCTCCGCTCGGTTCTGCCCCTCCCATCTCGGCCCAATTTGCCCCGGTCGGTCCCAGTTTGCCCCGGTCGGTCCCAGTTTGCCCCAGCTGGTCCCAGTTTGCCCCAGTTGGTCCCAGACACGGCGGCGCCGGGTCTTTATCAGGGGCCGGGACCCCCCGGGGTGGGCACGGCGGGGGGGGAGGGGGGGCAGCGAGACCCCGCCCAGTACAACCAGTGCCCTCCCAGTGCTCCCAGTATTCCCAGTGAAACCCGTCCTCCCAGTGCCCTCCCAGTGCTCCCAGTGCTCCCAGTGCCCCCAGTGCCCCCCCAGTGCTCCCAGTGCCCCCTCAGTGTTCCCAGTGCCTTCCCAGTGAAACCCGTCCTCCCAGTGCCCCCCCAGTGCTCCCAGTGCCCTCCCAGTGCTCCCAGTGCCCTCCCAGTGCTCCCAGTGCCCCCAGTACCTCCAGTGACACCAGTCCTCCCAGTGCCCCCCAGTGCTCCCAGTGCCCCCCGCCCCCCCCGTCCCCCCCGCCCTCCCAGTGCCCCCCAGTGTTCCCAGTGCCCCCAATCTCCCCAATTCCCTGCAGCCCCCCCAGCTCCATCACCCCAAAATCTACCCACAAACCCCACAACCTGCGACACACTCCAACACCTGCTTGCTCACCCCAACACCTGCCCATGCACCCCAACACCTGTCTACACAGCCCAAAACCTGCCTGCTCACCCCAAAATCTGCCCACACAGCCCAAAATCTGCCCACACATCCCAACCCCTGCCTGCACCCCCCAAAACCTGTCTGCACACCCCAACACCTGCCTACACACCCCAAAACCTGCCTACACACCCCAAAATCTACCCATACACCCCAACACCTGCCTCCTCACCCCAAAACCTGTCTGCACATCCCAACACCTCCCT
>NW_020919164.1:0-682 GCF_003984885.1 Neopelma chrysocephalum | reverse complement strand
CCCACAAACCCCACAACCTGCCCACACACCCCAACACCTGCCTGCAAACCCCACAACCTGTCTGCACAGCCCAAAACCTGCTCACGTACCCTAAAATCTGCCCATGCACCCCAAAACTTGTCTGCACAGCCCAAAATCAGCCCACACACCCTAAAATCTGCCTACACATTCCAACACCTGCCTGCTCACCCCAAAACCTGTCTGCTCACCCCAAAATCTACCCGCACACCCCAACACCTGCCTGCTCACCCCAAAACCTGCCCACACACCCCACAACCTGCCCCCACCACCCCAACACCTGCCTGCTCACCCCAAAATCTGTCTGCACACCCCAACACCTGCCCACACCCCAACATCTATCTACACAGCCCAAAACCTGCCTGCTCACCCTAAAATCTACCCACACACCCCAACACCTGCCTGTAAACCCCAACACCTGCCTGCACATCCCAACACCTGCCCACACACCCCAACACCTGCCCATGCACCCCAAAACTTGTCTACACATCCCGACACCTGCCTGCTCACCCTAAAATCTACCCACACGCCCCCAAACCCGCCTGCAGTCCCCGGGTGAGGGTGGTCTCGGTGCGCACACCTGTGGTGTCACATCCCAACCCCGTCCCGTCCCACCCCATCCCATCCCACCCCAGCCCAGCCCTGCCCATCCCAATCCCATCCC